>NC_074676.1:47177080-47189580 GCF_029448725.1 Salvelinus fontinalis | reverse complement strand
CATGGCTACAAATGTGAGTGCTACGTGACTTTGGGGACGACGTCATCGATACGCTTATTGATGAAGCCAATGACTGATGTGGTGTACTCCTTGATGCCATTGGAGGAATTTTGCTTGTAAGCAGGAATCAGGGGGATAGAATTATGGTCAGATTTGCCCAAATGGAGGGCGAGGGAGAGCTTTTGTATGCGTCTCTGAGGTGTAAAGGTGGTCCACAGTTGTTTTCCCCTCTGGTTGCACATTTAATATGTTGATAGAAATTTGGTAAAACAGATTTAAGTTTCCCTGCATTGAAGACCCCGGCTACTAGGAGCGCCGCCTCTGGGTGAGCGTTTTCCTGTTTGCTTATGGCCCAATACAGCTCATTCAGTGCGGTCTTAGTGCCAGCATCAGTCTGTCGTGATATGTAGACAGCTACGAAAAATACAGATGAAAACTCTTTTGGTAGATAGTGTGGTCTACAGCTTATCATGAGATACTATACCTCAGGCAAGCAAAACCTCAAGACTTCCTTAGATATCGTGCACAAGCTGTTATTTACAAAAATACATAGTTCTCTGCCCCCTGTCTTACCAGACGTGGCTGTTCTATCCTGCCGGTACAGCGTGTAACCAGCCAGCTGTATGTTGATGGTGTCGTCGTTCAGCCACGACTCCGTGAAGCATAAGATATTACAGTTTTGAATGTCCCGTTGGTAGTTTAATGTTCTGCGTAGGTCATCGATCGTATTCTCCAAAGATTGCATGTTTGCTAGCAGAATGGAGGTAAGTGGGGGGTTTATTCGATCCCCTAAGAATTCTCAGAAGGCAGCCCGCCCTCTGGCCCCTTTTTCTCCGCCGTCTCTTCACGCAAATGACGGGGATCTGGGCCTGTTCCCGGGAAATCAGTATATGATTCACGTTGGGCTTGTCGGACTCGTTAAAGACTAGGCCTTGTGCCACAATATTCCTCTTAAATCAACCTATAGACCTTAGTGAAGACTAGGCCTTATGTCAGAAAATCAACCTACTCTAGGAGGATTATTACTGTTGACATGTCTGGCTTGATATGTTGGGAGGAGTATTCCTGTTGACATGTCTGGCTTGATATGTTAGGAGGAGTATTCCTGTTGACATGTCTGGCTTTATGTATTAGCACACACACACACACACACACACACACACACACACACACACACACACACACACACACACACACACACACACACACACACACACACACACACACACACACACACACACACTCAGCAGCATACTACAGATCTGTTGAAAGATATAATTACAATACAGACATATTATACATGTTATGTTTAGGATCTACAATTACATTCATCAAAAGTTTTGTATGTGTGTGAGTGTGTGCGTTTGCCTGTGTGTGTATGTGTGTGCGTGTGTGTGTGTGTGTTTGTGCGCGTCAGTGTGTCTGTGTGTTTATGTCCGTATAAAAATGTTGATTAGAGCGCCACATTTTCAGGCCATTTTTTCTATCCGAATTGCACCCGCTGACAAAAAAAAGCTCTGACTGTTATCCCTTTGAAAATGATAATGATGACTGCTTACAAAACATCCCAAATGTTTGTAGATTTTTTTTCTTCTTCTTCCCAGGACGAAGGTCAAATAGGAACCACTTTTCCTACCTGCAGCCCTGAGAGGAATTCCACATAGGAAGGTCGGAGAGGTGGGATTCATTCGGAGTTGCTGCTTTTTAATTTGAATTCCGACACATAAATACGTTGTGTATTGGTATATATCTAGGAGTATGAGGAAGGGGAAAGTGCAAAGAACCTGAGATATCATTATTCAGTCGAGTATCCCTTCAAGACTTATTGTGGACTCTACTGTACACTGAATTATTAAATGTCATATTTTTCAGTAGATATGTACAGTATCTTGTCAGGTTAAATGTATTGTAATTTGATGAGGGTAAGGATACATAACGGATGAACAAACCACTGTACAGGGTTTGGAGTGAGAAAAAAAATGTGAAGCAATTTAGAAATATTGGAGGATGACAGTGTCATTCAACATTTAGTCTAAGCCTGGAGCTTTTTATTGTCTGATTTAATTCATTTAGGAAATCAATTAAAACCCATAGTGGGATCCTGTTAAATTAATCTGAAAATGTTGTACCCGCCGGAAACTTTAAATTCAATCTAATAGTTTAAATCATTAACTACTCAATTTAGACTGCAGCTAATCGTGTTCCTGTTAATTAGACTGCAGCTAATCGTGTTCCTGTTAATTAGACTGCAGCTAATCGTGTTCCTGTTAATTAGACTGCAGCTAATCGTGTTCCTGTTAATTAGACTGCAGCTAATCGTGTTCCTGTTAATTAGACTGCAGCTAATCATGTTCCTATTAATTAGACTGCAGCTAATCGTGTTCCTGTTAATTAGACTGCAGCTAATCATGTTCCTATTACTTAGACTGCAGCTAATCGTGTTCCTATTACTTAGACTGCAGCTAATCATGTTCCTATTAATTAGACTGCAGCTAATCATGTTCCTATTAATTAGACTGCAGGTAATCATGTTCCTATTACTTAGACTGCAGCTAATCATGTTCCTGTTAATTAGACTGCAGCTAATCATGTTCCTATTACTTAGACTGCAGCTAATCGTGTTCCTATTACTTAGACTGCAGCTAATCATGTTCCTATTAATTAGACTGCAGCTAATCATGTTCCTATTAATTAGACTGCAGGTAATCGTGTTCCTATTACTTAGACTGCAGCTAATCATGTTCCTATTAATTAGACTGCAGCTAATCGTGTTCCTGTTAATTAGACTGCAGGTAATCATGTTCCTATTACTTAGACTGCAGCTAATCATGTTCCTGTTAATTAGACTGCAGCTAATCGTGTTCCTGTTAATTAGACTGCAGCTAATCATGTTCCTATTACTTAGACTGCAGCTAATCATGTTCCTATTAATTAGACTGCAGCTAATCGTGTTCCTGTTAATTAGACTGCAGCTAATCATGTTCCTATTACTTAGACTGCAGCTAATCGTGTTCCTGTTAATTAGACTGCAGCTAATCGTGTTCCTGTTAATTAGACTGCAGCTAATCATGTTCCTATTAATTAGACTGCAGCTAATCGTATTCCTGTTAATTAGACTGCAGCTAATCATGTTCCTATTACTTAGACTGCAGCTAATCATGTTCCTATTAATTATTATTCAAATGTTTAGCCTTCATAGATTTTAGTGCTCTCAGGCTCGAATGTGAGAGGCATTGGCAATTCTGTCTGGCTCTCTCTCTCTCTCTCTGTGTGTGTGTGTGTGTGTGTGTGTGTGTGTGTGTGTGTGTGTGTGTGTGTGTGTGTGTGTGTGTGTGTGTGTGTGTGTGTGTGTGTGTGTGTGTGTGTGTGTGTGTGTGTGTGTGTGTGTGTGTGTGTGTGTGTGTGTGTGTGTGTGTGTATTTGTATTTCTTTTTATTAGGGATTTCCATTAGTTCCTGCCAAGGCAGCAGCTGGTCTTCCTGGAGTCCAAACACATTAAGGCACTCACATCACACATAAAACAACATATGAAACAGTACATCATATAACAATTATTAAGCCACAACATATATACAATACAAAATGTATAATACCACCATACAACAACGTTACAATGTATGTGTTTGTAGAGTGCATTTGCTCGCGTAAATGCTTATACATCTATCTGTGCCTGTGTGTGTCTCTTCACAGTCCCCGTTGTACCATAAGGTGTCTTTTTATCTGTTATTTAAATCTGATTCTACTGCTGCATCAGATACTTGATGTGGAATAGAGTTCCATGTAGTCATGGCTCTACGTAGTACTGTGTGCCTCCCATAGTCTGTTCTGGACTTGGGGACTGTGAAGAGACCTCTTGTGTCATGTCTTGTGGGGTATGCATGGGTGTTCGAGCTGTTTGCCAATAGTTTAAACCGACAGCTCGGTGCAATCAACATGTCAATTCCTCTCATAAATACAAGTAGTGATGAGGTCACTCTCTCCTCCACTTTGAGCCAGGAGAGATTGACATGCATATTATTAATATTAGTTCTCTGTGTACATCCAAGGGCCAGCTGTGCTGCCCTGTTCTGAGCCAATTGCAATTTTCCTAAGTCCATCTTTGTGGCACCTGACCACATGACTGAACAGTAATCCAGGTGCGACAAAACCAGGGCCTGTAGGACCTGCCTTGTTGACAGTGCTGTTAAGAAGGTAGAAACTAGGGCCTGTAGGACCTGCCTTGTTGACAGTGCTGTTACGAAGGTAGAAACTAGGGCCTGTAGGACCTGCCTTGTTGACAGTGCTGTTAAGAAGGTAGAAACTAGGGCCTGTAGGACCTGCCTTGTTGACAGTGCTGTTACGAAGGTAGAAACTAGGGCCTGTAGGACCTGCCTTGTTGACAGTGCTGTTAAGAAGGTAGAAACTAGGGCCTGTAGGTCCTGCCTTGTTGACAGTGCTGTTACGAAGGTAGAAACTAGGGCCTGTAGGACCTGCCTTGTTGACAGTGCTGTTTAGAAGGTAGAAACTAGGGCCTGTAGGACCTGCCTTGTTGACAGTGCTGTTAAGAAGGCAGAGCAGCGCTTTATTATGGACAGACTTCTCCCCATCTTAGCTACTGTTGTATCAATATGTTTTGCTCACAACAGTTTACAATCTAAGGTTACTCCAAGCAGTTTAGTCACCTCAACTTGCTCAATTTTCACATTATTCATTACAAGATTTAGCTGAGATTTAGGGTTAAGTGAATGATTTGTTACAAATATAATGCTTTTAGTTATTTAAATATTTAGGACTAATTTATTCCTTGCCTCCCATTCTGAAACTAACTGCAGCTCTTTGTTAAGTGTTGCAGTCATTTCAGTCGCTGTGGTAGCTGACGTGTACAGTGTTGAGTCATCCGCATATATAGACACACTTGCTTTACTCAAAGCCAATGGCATGTCATTAGGACAGATTGAAAAAAGCAAGTGGCCTAAACAGTTGCCCTGAGAATACTGATCATACCTGGATTATGTTGGAGAAGGCTTCCATTAAAGAACACTGTTCTTTCTGTTAGATAGGTGTAACAGTCCTGACCTGTTTTATGTTGTTTTTATGTGTTTATGGTCAGGGCATGTGTTTTGGGTGGGCAGTCTATGTTATTCGTTTCTATGTTGGTTTTGGTTTGCCTGGTATGGCTCTTGATTAGAGGCAGGTGGTTTGCATTTTCCTCTAATCAAGAGTCATATTTAGGTAGGGCAATTACACTGTTTGTTTGTGGGTGGTTGTCTCCTGTGTCTGTGTCTATGTTTGCACCATACGGGACTGTATACGGTTTGTTCATTTCGTTCTTCACGTTGTATGTAAGTTCGTCGTTCAGGTCTGTCTACTTTCGTTTTGTTATTTTGTTAGTTTATAGTAAGTTCGTGTTTTCGTCTTATGTTTAATAAATCATTATGTCTTCTCAATCCGCTGCGCCTTGGTTCCCTCAATACTCCTCCTTCTCCGAAAATGGAGAGGAGGAGGAAAATCGTTACAATAGGTAACTCTTTATCCACAATATAGCAGGGGGTGTAAAGCCATAACACAAATGTGTTTCCAGCAGCAGACTATGATCGATAATGTCAAAAGCTGCACTGAAGTCTAACAAGGCAGCCCACACAATCTTTTAATCATCAATTTCCCTCAGCAAATCATCAGTCATTTGTGTAAGTGCCGTGTTTGTTTGATGTCTTTCCCTATAAGTGTGCTGAAAGTCTGTTGAAAATATGTTTACAGTAAAATAGCATTGTATCTGGTCAATATCTGTTATTTTCCATCCAAGTTGTCAGACCCTGGTGGCTTGTCATTGTTGATATGCAACAATACTTTTCTCACCTCTTCCACACTGTGTGTGTGCGTGTGTGGTGGGCATGTGTGTGGGCATGTGTGTGTGCATGCTTGTGTGTGTGCATGCTTGTGTGGGTGTGTGTGTGTGTGTGTGTGTGTGTGTGTGTGCGCGTGTGTGTTCTCAACACAGCACCAGTGTCAGGATGGTGTATTGGAGGCGAAGTCACGTGCAAGAGAGCAGATTATAATGAACAGGCGCACTTTTATTATAGTTCCCAAAAAACGAGAGCACTATAATAAACAAATGAGCTCAAAAAACGGAACATAGAAGTAGATCGTATAGAATAACACCACATAACATGACAACAATTACACACAACACATGATGGGAAACAGAGGGTTAAATACAAGTAGCTTAATTGGGGAAATGAAAACCAGGTGTGTATGGAAACAAGACAAGTGTCACGCCCGGACCTTAGTTCCTTTTTTATGTCTCTATTTTGGTTTGGTCAGGACGTGAGTAAGAGTGGGCATTCTATGTTTTGCATTCTATGTTTTGTATTTCTTTGTTGTTTGGCCGGGTGTGGTTCTCAATCAGAGGCAGCTGTCTATCGTTGTCTCTGATTGAGAACCATACTTAGGTAGCTTAGGGGTTTTGTGGGTAGTTGTTTTCTGTTTTGTAGGAGTACCTGACAGAACTGTTGCGTTTGTTCCACTTTTGTTTTTGTTTCAGTGTTCGGTTTATTTATTAAATTTAACATGAACACGTACCACGTGGCACCTTGGTCCTTTCCTTCTCCCTCAAACAGCCGTGACAACAAGACAAATGGATATATGAAAAATGAAGCGGCGATGGCTAGAAAGCCGATGACGTCGATCGCCGAACGCCGCCCGAACAAGGAGAGGGGCCGACTTCGGCAGAAGTCGTGACAACCAGTAAAACCTAGAACTATAAATCAGTAGTATAATAACAGTTATACATGTCTAGATATATCAACTCTGTGATCTATATAAATATATGTCTAAATATATCAACTCTGTGATATATATAAATGTTTAGATATATCAACTCTGTGATCTATATATATATATGTCTAGATATATCAACTCTGTGATCTATATATATATATGTCTAGATATATCAACTCTGTGATCTATATAAATATATGTCTAGATACATCAACTCTGTGATATATATAAATGTTTAGATATATCAACTCTGTGATCTATATAAATATATACATGTTTAGATATATCAACTCTGTGATCTATATAAATATATGTCTAGATACATCAACTCTGTGATCTATATAAATGTCTAGATATATCAACTCTGTGATCTATATAAAGGATATAGACCTTCATCAGGGTTGGGGTCAATTCCATTTCAATCCAGTCAATTCAGGAAGTACACTGAAATTGTACTTCCAAATTGGAATTGGAATTTGTTTTACTTTCTGAATTGACTGGAATTGAAATGAAGTTCACAACTGCTATTCAGGAAGAAACTGAAATTCCAATTTTTACTTCCGATTGTCTTAATTGCTTTTCCATCATTTGTTGAATATTTGCGTTTACAACTGTACTTTATCCAGACAGAAATCAGCAGTGTGTGTTTGTGTCTTAATGAGCAATGCGTTAACAGGCCGCATCACAGCTGAAAGGTTACCATGTTCAGAAACAGTGACCCCTCTCTGGTCCCCTCTCTAGTATTAATTTTGATTTAAAAGACTGAACTGATCCTAGATCAGCACTAGGATCTGGTCCCCTCTGTAGTATTAATTTTGATTTAAAAGGCTGAACTGATCCTAGATCAGCACTCCTGCTCTGGGATGCTTTGTGGATAGAATCACAGGTACTACTTGTGGGCTCCTACATTAAATGTATTTCAAATGATGTTTTTAATGATTTTAACACTAATTCCAGTTATGTCAGTCAAATCGTGGGCTATCAACATTAAGAGCGTCGCACACTCCACGTATAAACTCCCAGCAATTTAATGGGTATTTACCAACGTTTCGGTATCACTGTGCCTTCTTCATGGTAATGTCATGAATAAGTTATGTAGACAAACAGTGCAATTAGTGTAACCAATGACAACCGTGATGGGTGTGTCATAGTGATTAAGTTAATTAAAATGAATTTGTGAAATTGTGGAGAAATTACTTGAACTGTCAGTGGAAAGATTTGTTGGGAAAAAGATTTTATAGATGTCGTCCTGGTTTTTACAGTATGTCTTGTTGTACTCTGGCGCCATCTAGTGGAATATTTATGTTATGAAAATATCACCTGAAACAAATGTAAATTACTGTAACTCGGAGGTAGACCATATGATTTATCTTCATCAACAGTATTTCCCAAAAACATGGACTCTTAAGATTCTTTGTTTAGAATTCACTTATTGTATTGGCAGAAATGTATACATTTCAACACAGATTAAAAATCTGATTAAATCAAATCCAATGACATATCCAAATCCAAATCCATGAAGGAATTCTATTTCAAGGGAATCATTTATGTATATCAATCGCAGAAAGACAGAACTATAAACACCCACAAAATGGTGTCTACCCTCAAATATACACCTCCGCGGGGACCATGCAATGTGGTGTGCTTCTCTACTATTATGGGGATGAACAAAAAATTCAGCAAGGAACGATGGTCTCAGTTTCATCAGTGTTGTTACCCCCTCCACACACACAGGAACATACAGGCACGCATGCACGCACACACACCCACACCCTTCTTCCCCCTCCTCTTCCTCCCTCCAATAAAGAAAGAGGGATATGATTAGAGTTGAAAAAAGGGTCCCATCCTCTCAGGGTCTGAGCTCTACTACATGGTAGAGACCCATCTCTCAGGGTCTGAGCTCTACTACATGGTAGAGACCCATCTCTCAGGGTCTGAGCTCTACTACATGGTAGAGACCCATCTCTCGGGGTCTGAGCTCTACTACATGGTAGAGACCCATCTCTCAGGGTCTGAGCTCTACTACATGGTAGAGACCCATCTCTCGGGGTCTGAGCTCTACTACATGGTAGAGACCCATCTCTCAGGGTCTGAGCTCTACTACATGGTAGAGACCCATCTCTCAGGGTCTGAGCTCTACTACATGGTAGAGACCCATCTCTCAGGGTCTGAGCTCTACTACATGGTAGAGACCCATCTCTCAGGGTCTGAGCTCTACTACATGGTAGAGACCCATCTCTCAGGGTCTGAGCTCTACTACATGGTAGAGACCCATCTCTCAGGGTCTGAGCTCTACTACATGGTAGAGACCCATCTCTCAGGGTCTGAGCTCTACTACATGGTAGAGACCCATCTCTCAGGGTCTGAGCTCTACTACATGGTAGAGACCCATCTCTCAGGGTCTGAGCTCTACTACATGGTAGAGACCCATCTCTCGGGGTCTGAGCTCTACTACATGGTAGAGACCCATCTCTCGGGGTCTGAGCTCTACTACATGGTAGAGACCCATCTCTCAGGGTCTGAGCTCTACTGCATGATAGAGACCCATCTCTCAGGGTCTGAGCTCTACTACATGGTAGAGGCCCATCTCTCAGGGTCTGAGCTCTACTACATGGTAGAGACCCATCTCTCAGGGTCTGAGCTCTACTACATGGTAGAGACCCATCTCTCAGGGTCTGAGCTCTACTACATGGTAGAGACCCATCTCTCAGGGTCTGAGCTCTACTACATGGTAGAGACCCATCTCTCAGGGTCTGAGCTCTACTACATGGTAGAGACCCATCTCTCAGGGTCTGAGCTCTACTACATGGTAGAGACCCATCTCTCAGGGTCTGAGCTCTACTACATGGTAGAGACCCATCTCTCAGGGTCTGAGCTCTACTACATATAGAGACTCATCTCTCAGGGTCTGAGCTCTACTACATGGTAAAGACTCATCTCTCAGGGTCTGAACTCTACTACATATAGAGACTCATCTCTCAGGGTCTGAGCTCTACTACATGGTAGAGACCCATCTCTCAGGGTCTGAGCTCTACTACATGGTAGAGACCCATCTCTCAGGGTCTGACCTCTACTACATGGTAGAGACCCATCTCTCAGGGTCTGAGCTCTACTACATGGTAGAGACCCATCTCTCAGGGTCTGAGCTCTACTACATGGTAGAGACCCATCTCTCAGGGTCTGAGCTCTACTACATGGTAGAGACCCATCTCTCAGGGTCTGACCTCTACTACATGGTAGAGACCCATCTCTCAGGGTCTGAGCTCTACTACATGGTAGAGACCCATCTCTCAGGGTCTGAGCTCTACTACATGGTAGAGACCCATCTCTCAGGGTCTGAGCACTACTACATGGTAGAGACCCATCTCTCAGGGTCTGAGCTCTACTACATGGTAGAGACCCATCTCTCAGGGTCTGAGCTCTACTGCATGGTAGAGACCCATCTCTCAGGGTCTGAGCTCTACTGCATGGTAGAGACCCATCTCTCAGGGTCTGAGCTCTACTACATGGTAGAGGCCCATTTATCAATAATCTAGGCCCTCCCCCTGGCTCAGCGCTGCAGGTAAGTGCTAATAAACCCCCCCCTCTCATATCTGTGACACTCTCTCCAAATTAGAAAGTGACACACCTGATCCCTCGATGGAGGTCACCACTAGGTCACCTTCTCCTTCACCCCTACATCCCTCCCTCCCTCCAATCTGAAGTGGAGGGGAGGATATAGGTTAAAACATCTTAGGGCTAGGTGTCCCGTCAGCGGGACACCTGTCGACAACTTCCGGGTGAAATTGGAGGGCGTGCAATTCAAAGAAATAATCATAAAAATTATGGATATTAAACATTTAGGTACATACAAGTGTCTTATATCAGTTAAAAGCTTAATGTCTTGTTCATCTAACTGCATTGTCCGATTTACAATAGGCTTTACAGCGAAAGCATGCCATGCGATTGTTTGAGGATGGTGCCCTACATCAAAATATATTTTCCTCCAGCACAGGCTTCATAAAATCACAAATAGCGATTAAATATTCACTCACTTTTTGAAAATATTCCTCTGATTTGCAATCCAAAGGCTCCCAGCTACAGCATGCATGGTCGTTTTGTTAGATAAAATCCTTCTTTATATCCCAAAAAGTCAGTTTAGTTGGCGCCATTGATTTGAGTAATGCACTCGTTCAACATGCAGAGAAAGGAATTCAAAAAGCAAAACTTTGTTAAAACAAGTCAAAATTTGTTTCTATTTAATCCTCATGTACCCTAAAATGTAATTAAAATATCATATTTCATACAGAAAGAAGTATGTTCAATAGAAAAGCAAAATAAGCAGGTGCGCGTCGTCTTCGCTGCGGGCACACAGACGGATTTCCAACTCTGACTCCCAGTACTAAAACTCAAAATTCTTCCTCGTTTTGGGAGGAACAAGCCTGAAACCGTGAAAGAAAACTGTTGAACCCCCTTTTGCTGAAGGCCCTGTGTAGCTTCAGGAATGTAACAGGATGTGTAGCTTCAGGAATGTAACAGGATGTGTAGCTTCAGGAATGTAACAGGATGTGTAGCTTCAGGAATGTAACAGGATGTGTAGCTTCAGGAATGTAACAGTATGTGTAGCTTCAGGAATGTAACAGGATGTGTAGCTTCAGGAATGTAACAGGATGTGTAGCTTCAGGAATGTAACAGGATGTGTAGCTTCAGGAATGTAACAGGATGTGTAGCTTCAGGAATGTACAGGATGTGTAGCTTCAGGAATGTAACAGGATGTGTAGCTTCAGGAATGTAACAGGATGTGTGGCGTCAGGAATGTAACAAGATGTGTAGCTTCAGGAATGTAACAGGATGTGTAGCTTCAGGAATGTAACAGGATGTGTAGCTTCAGGAATGTAACAAGATGTGTAGCTTCAGGAATGTAACAGGATGTGTAGCTTCAGGAATGTAACAGGATGTGTGGCGTCAGGAATGTAACAGGATGTGTAGCTTCAGGAATGTAACAGTATGTGTAGCTTCAGGAATGTAACAAGATGTGTAGCTTCAGGAATGTAACAGGATGTGTAGCTTCAGGAATGTAACAGGATGTGTAGCTTCAGGAATGTCTCAGGATGTGTAGCTTCAGGAATGTAACAGGATGTGTAGCTTCAGGAATGTAACAGTATGTGTAGCTTCAGGAATGTAACAAGATGTGTAGCTTCAGGAATGTAACAGTATGTGTAGCTTCAGGAATGTAACAGTATGTGTAGCTTCAGGAATGTAACAGGATGTGTAGCTTCAGGAATGTAACAGTATGTGTAGCTTCAGGAATGTAACAAGATGTGTAGCTTCAGGAATGTAACAGGATGTGTAGCTTCAGGAATGTAACAGGATGTGTAGCTTCAGGAATGTAACAGGATGTGTAGCTTCAGGAATGTAACAAGATGTGTAGCTTCAGGAATGTAACAGGATGTGTAGCTTCAGGAATGTAACAGGATGTGTAGCTTCAGGAATGTAACAGTATGTGTAGCTTCAGGAATGTAACAAGATGTGTAGCTTCAGGAATGTAACAGGATGTGTAGCTTCAGGAATGTAACAGTATGTGTAGCTTCAGGAATTACACTGAATGTAGCTGTTGAAATACCAGTACATGAAACAGATTAATACAGAATCACTTCTCATCTAGTCTCATTGGCAAAGCTTTGAGATGTTGGCAGTCTGATTGGTGCAATAAAACCTGTTATTTTCCATATACTATGAGATGGGGAAGGCTGGAAGCAAATGGA
>NC_074676.1:47042080-47172080 GCF_029448725.1 Salvelinus fontinalis | reverse complement strand
ATGGGGTTGTCCTCCGTCATGCCAAAATGGGCCCTTACAACACACCTCACATTCTCTCATTTTTGAACCGATTGCACCACATCGTCACAGCAGGTAATGAAATGCACCAGATGCAATACACGGTCATCTGGGACAATGTGTCATTCCACCGCTCTGCTTTGGTCCAGAACTGGTTTCAACACCATCCACAGTTGACAGTACTATACCTTCCACCATACTCTCCGTTTCTAAACCCTATCGAAGAGTTTTTCTCTGCATGGCGGTGGAAGGTTTACGATCTCCAGCCCCAGGCTCAGGTACCCCTCATTCAGGCCATGGAGGACGCCTGTGACCAAGTCGACGCCGCAGCTGTGCAAGGATGGATTCGACGTTCAAGATGGTTCTTCCCGCGTTGTCTTGCTAATGACGATATTGCTTGTGATGTTGATGAAATTCTCTGGCCAGATCCAGCTAGGTGAAGAGATAATGTATAATATGTTTACTGTAGTATTTTCTGTACAATATTGTCCGTTTTTTTTCAGATACATTTTTATGGTTGTTGTTATTTACTGTAATTGTAACCTGTACTGGATACAGTATTTTAAGTTTGTCTGTTGTTTGCTGAGCTAACAATGTTATGCACACTACTGTAGTAGCATGAAAACTGGGACATGTTTTGTTGTGATTCTCCATGTTGACATGTTGACTGATTTGGGTATATGGAGAGAAATAAATGATATTTTCCTCAGTCTGCAGCATTGGTCTTGTGTAGTGTTTGTATCTTTGCACTTTCTCTGTGTACTTCATTTACAGTACTCTAATCACTGACAATTAGACTTGCTAAAAGTGTTTTAGGTTAGCAACAGCAGTGTGTAACTGGTTCAAAAAGATTGAAGTCATATGAAATGTGTTTCGCATGGTAACAAAATATTCTTTTTATGAAGTCGTGTAATAGTTTTGACAAAAGTGTTCCATTTTGCAAATCATCTGAAGTGTTGTGCTACTTGGTTGTAGGGTTGTGCTAATTGTGTGTAGTGTTTTGACAAACCAGGCCCTGTTTTCAAAATTGTGCTCAATAAACAATTGAAAAATTGTTACCCCGCTCCTCCGCTCTCTCCACTTGCTTCCAGTTGAAGCTCGCATCCGCTACAAGACCATGGTGCTTGCCTACGGAGCTGTGAGGGGAACGGCACCTCCGTACCTTCAGGCTCTGATCAGGCCCTACACCCAAACAAGGGCACTGCGTTCATCCACCTCTGGCCTGCTCGCCTCCCTACCTCTGAGGAAGTACAGTTCCTGCTCAGCCCAGTCAAAACTGTTCGCTGCTCTGGCACCCCAATGGTGGAACAAACTCCCTCACGACGCCAGGTCAGCGGAGTCAATCACCACCTTCCGGAGACACCTGAAACCCCACCTCTTTAAGGAATACCTAGGATAGGATAAAGTAATCCTTCTAACCCCCCCCCCCCTTAAAAGAGTTAGATGCACTATTGTAAAGTGGTTGTTCCACTGGATATCATAAGGTGAATGCACCAATTTGTAAGTCGCTCTGGATAAGAGCGTCTGCTAAATGACTTAAATGTAAATGTAAATGTAAAAAAACTGTAAAGGGCCAGTCAGTTTTAGCCTATTCCCTGTCTTCTAAGAGGTGATGGTGTGGTGTGGTTTCCGTTTGTTATTGCAGGTATCCTAGCAGGGAAAGGTAATGAATACTTCACAGTTTGTCTAGGATATTTCACCCAATCCCTTTTACAAGCATTTTAATGGCATATTCATTTCATTGGGAGTCTTTTCCCTCAGCAGAGTCTTCTCCTGCAGACAGGACTTTTGGCCTACGCGTGACCACAGATTATATTTGACTGGTCGCCTACGTATGACCACAGATTACATTTGACTGTTAGCCTACGTATGACCACAGATTATATTTGACTGTTAGCCTACGTATGACCACAGATTATATTTGACTGTTAGCCTACGTATGACCACAGATTATATTTGACTGTTAGCCTATATATGACCACAGATTATATTTGACTGTTAACCTACGTATGACCACAGATTATATTTGACTGTTAGCCTATGTATGACCACAGATTATATTTGACTGTTAGCCTACATATGACCACAGATTATATTTGACTGTTAGCCTACGTATGACAACAGATTATATTTGACTGTTAACCTACGTATGACCACAGATTATATTTGACTGTTAGCCTACATATGACCACAGATTATATTTGACTGTTAACCTACGTATGACCACAGATTATATTTGACTGTTAACCTACGTATGACCACAGATTACATTTGACTGTTAACCTACGTATGACCACAGATTACATTTGACTGTTAGCCTACATATGACCACAGATTATATTTGACTGTTAGCCTACATATGACCACAGATTATATTTGACTGTTAGCCTACATATGACCACAGATTATATTTGACTGTTAGCCTACATATGACCACAGATTATATTTGACTGTTAGCCTACATATGACCACAGATTATATTTGACTGTTAGCCTACATATGACCACAGATTATATTTGACTGTTAGCCTACGTATGACAACAGATTACATTTGGCAGCGCTGACATTTATGGAGTTTAACTTTGACGGCCTACACACACACACACCAGAATTTATTTTGGCACGCTGTTGTTCCAATATGCATACGAGTGTAAAAAAAAAGAAGCAATTTTTACACGCAGACCCCAGCCAGTGAAAATGTGAGTTGTGAGTGAGGAATTTCTCAGGGAATATTTTGGGAACTGGGAAGAAACCTCAAAGTCTGTCTAAATAGGGTTCATGGGAGGCAAAATGGAGGGTTGCCATACAACACTGGCAGATGTGACTGAATTCTCTCTTCTCTCTCTTCTCTCTCTTTCCTCTCAGGCTGCTCTATGTGTCGTCTCTTGCTCCTTTCTCACCTTAACAAAAACACACACAGGGGCACACACACAGGGGCACACACACACAGGGGCACACACACAGGGGCACACACACACAGGGGCACACACACACAGGGGCACACACACACGGGGCACACACACACAGGGGCATACACACACAGGGGCACACACACACAGGGGCACACACACAGGGGCACACACACAGGGGCACACACACACAGGGGCACACACGCACAGGGGCACACAGGGGCACACACACACACAGGGGCACACACACACACAGGGGCACACACACACACAGGGGCACACACACACAGGGGCACACACACACAGGGGCACACACACACACAGGGGCACACACACACAGGGGCACACACACACAGGGGCACAAACACACACAGGGGCACACACACAGGGGCACACACACACAGGGGCACACACACACAGGGGCACACACACACAGGGGCACACACACACAGGGGCACACACACATTTGTTTTACTATCTATGTGGGGACCAAACAATTGATTCCCGTCCAGAATCGCACTAACCCTAACCCTTAATTTACCCTAACCTTAACCCTAAACTCCTAAACCTAACCCCAACCATAATTCCAACCCTAATTCGATGCCTAAAATAGCCTCAGACGTGGATGTATGTCGAATACTGACTTGTATCACAGGTTACCTGGCTGGTTTTGATCTAGGACACCCACAAGCCTCGCAAGACTCGTCTTCAGTTTAAAACTGAATTTTTAAATGTTTTAAACATTTAAATGAATAATTTACAACTGCGACTTGGCCAAGATAAAGCAAAGCAGTGCGACAAAAACAACACAGAGTTACACATGGGATAAACAAACGCACAGTCAATAACACAATAGAAACATCTGTATACAGTGTGTGCAAATGAAGGAGGTAAGGCAATAAATAGGCCAATAGTGGTGAAGTAATTACAATTTAGCAATTTACACTGGAGTGATAGATGTGCAGATGAGGATGTGCAGTAGAAATACTGGTGTGCAAAAGAGCAGAAAAACAAAAACAAAAATGGGGATGGGGATGAGGTAGGTAGGTAGTAGGTTGGATGGGCTATTTACAGATGGGCTGTGTACAGCTGCAGCAATCGGTAAGCTGCTCTGACAGCTGATGCTTAAAGTTATTGAGGGAGATATAAGTCTCCAACTTCAGTGATTTTTGCATTGGCAGCAGAGAACTGGAAGGAAAGGCGGCCAAAGAGGTGTTGGCTTTGGGGATGACCAGTGAAATATACCTGCTGGAGCGCGTGCTACGGGTGGGTGCTGCTATGGTGACCAGTGAAATATACCTGCTGGAGCGCGTGCTACGGGTGGGTGCTGCTATGGTGACCAGTGAGCTGAGATAAGGCGGGGCTTTACCAAGCAAAGACTTATAGATGACCTGGAGCCAGTGGGTTTGGCGACGAATATGTAGCGAGGACCAGCCAACGAGAGCATACAGAGCATACAGCATACAGAAGCTCGTTTGGAGGTTTGTTAACACAGTGTCCAAAGAAGGGCCAGATGTATACAGAATGGTGTCGTCTGCATAGAGGTCGAGGTCAATGAAGACGTCTGCACAGTACTGTCTTTAATCGATGCCGGTTATGATATTGTTTAGGACCTTGAGCATGGCTGAGGTGCACCCGTGACCAGCTCGGAAACCAGATTACATAGTGGAGAAGGTACAGTGGGATTCGAAATGGTCGGTAATCTGTTTACTCACTTGGCTTTCGAAGATTTTAGAAAGGCAGGGCAGGATGGATATCGGTCTGTAACAGTTTGGGTCAAGAGTGTCTCCCCTTTGAAGAGGGGGATGACCGTGGCCGCTTTCCAATCTTTAGGAATCTCAGACGATACGAAAGAGAGGTTGAACAGACTAGTAATAGGGGTTGCAACAATGGCAGTGGATAATTTTAAGAGAGGGTCCAGATTGTTTAGCCCAGCTGATTTGTAGGGATCCAGATTTTGCAGCTCTTTCAAAACATCAGCTGTCTGGATTTGGGTGATGGAGAAGAGGGGGGGGGGGGGGGGCTTGGGCCATTTGCTACGGGGGTGCAGAGCTGTTGATTGTTTAGCCCAGCTTGTTTGGGGTAGCCAGGTGGAAAGCCAGGCCAGCTATAGAGAAATGTTTATTCAAATTCTCGATTATCATGGATTTATCAGTGGTGACAGTGTTTCCTAGTCTCAGTGCAGTGGGCAGCTGGGAGGAGGTACTCTTATTCTCCATGGACTTTACAGTGTCCCAAAACTTTTTGGAATTAGTGCTGCAGGATGCAAATTTCTGTTTGAAAAAGCTAGCCTTTGCTTTCCTAACTGACTGTGTGTATTGGTTCGGGACTTCCCTGAAAAGTTGAATATCACGGGACTTTTTGAAGCTAGTGCAGTACGCCACAGGGTGTTCTTATGCTGGTCAAGGGCAGTCAAGTCTGGAGTGAACCAAGGGTTATATCTGTTCTTAGTTCTCCATTTTTTGAAAGGGGCATGGAAGATGGTGAGGAAAGCACTTTTGAAGCACAACCAGGCATCTTCTACTGGCGGGATGAGGTCAATATCCTTCCAGGATACCCGGGCCAGGTCGATTAGAAAGGCCTGCTCGCAGAACTGTTTTAAGGAGCGCTTGAAAGTGATGAGGGGTGGTCGTTTGAACATGGACCCATAAAAGACGCAGGCAATGAGGTAGTGATCGCTGAGATCCTGGATGAAAACAGCAGAGGTGTATTTAGATGGCAAGTTGGTCAGGATGATATCTATGAGGGTGCCCATGTATATGAATTTGGAGTTGTACCTGGTAGGTTCCTTGATAATTTGTGTGAGATTGAGGGCATCTAGCTTAGATTGTAGGACTACCGGGGTGTTAAGCATATCCCAATTAAGGTCACCTAGCAGTACGAACTCTGGCGATAGATGGGGGGCAATCAATTCACATATGGTGTCCAGGGCACAGCTGGGAGCTGAGGGGGGTCTATAACAAGTGGCAACAGGAAGGGACTTATTTCTGGAGAGATGGAGCTTTAAAAGTAGAAGCTCGAACTGTTTGGGCATAGACCTGGATAGTATGACAGAACTCTGCAGGCTATATCTACAGTAGATTGCAATTCCGCCCCCTTTAGCAGTTCTGTCTTGATGGAAAATTATGTAATTGGGGATGGAAATTTCAGAATTTTTGGTGGAGTTCCTAAGCCAGGATTCAGACATGGCTTGAACATCAGGGTTGGGTGAGTGTGCTAAAATAGTGAATAAAGCAAACTTAGGGAGGAGGCTTCTGATGTTAACATGCATGAAACCAAGGCTTTTACGGTTGCAGAAGTCAACAAATGAGAGCGCCTTGGGACACACGGGGCTAACCTCTACATCACCAGAGGAACAGAAGAGGAGTAGGATGAGGGTACGGCTAAAGACTATAAGAACTGGTCGTCTAGTGCTTTGGGAAAAGCGAATAAAAGGAGCAGATTTCTGAGCGTGGTAGAATAGATTCAGGGCATAGTGTACAGGCAAGGGTATGGTAGGGTGCGAGTACAGTGGGGATAAACCTAGGCATTGAGTGACGATGAGAGAGGTTTCATCTCTGGAGGCGCCAGTTAAGCTCTGTGCGGTCTCCGCATGTGTGGGGGGGTGGGACAAGGGGGCTATCTGAGGCATGTTGAGTAGGACTAAGGGCTCCGCAGTAAAATTAAACAATGAGAGCTGCCCTAAACAACAGTCCACAAGGCATATTAGAGAGAGGCATTAAAGCCATCACAGGTGTTGATTGGGAGAGCTAAGACAACAACGGGTGAACAGTTAAGACAACAACAACAGGTAAATGGCGATGAATGGGCAGAGAGGGTCAGTTAGCTGCACATATGCCTGAGTTCGAGGCTGAGGCCGACAGATAAACAAAATGAAGTACCGTGTTAATATACAGTCCAGTTGGCATCAGCTGTGTTGCCGAGTGATCATAGGGTCCCAATGAGCAGCAAAGACGAAACAAGGAGCCGTTCGGTAGTCGATTACTACGCTGGGCGAGCGGGAGACACGGCGTTTAGGAAGCTAGCGGGTCGGGGCTAGCAGATGGATGCACACCAACAACCACAACGCAGAGGCCGGTTGAGAGCACATTACGTCAGCAGACCAGCAGATCAGTCGTGATGGATCGGCGGGGCTCCGTGTCGACAAAGGGTCCAGGCCAATTGGCAAGAGAGGTATTGTAGTTGGTGTACTTCGTTTGCTAGCTGGGAAATGGACCTAGCTCGAGGCTAGCTGGTGCAGGCTTCTGGACAAGGGCGTTAGCCACAATACCCACTCGGTAGCAACTAGTATACACTGAGTGTGCAAAAAATGAGGAACACCTTCCTACTGAGTTGCACCCCCTTTTGCCCTCAGAACAGATTCAATTAGTTGAGGCATGGACTCTACAAGGTGTTGAAAGCGTTCCACAGGAATGCTGGCCCATGTTGACTCGAATGATTCTCACAGTTGTATCCAGTTGGCTATATGCCCTTTGGGTGTTGGACCATTCTTGATACACATGGGAAACACAGCAGCGTTGCAGTTCTTGACTCAAACTGGTGCGCCTGGCACCAACTACCATACCCTGTTCAAAAGGCACTTAAATATTTTGTCTTGTCACCCTCTGAATGGCACACGTTTCAATTGTCTCATGGTTTAAATTTTTTTTTTTTTTACCTGTCTCCTCCCCTTCATCTACACTGATTGAAATGGATTTAACAAATGGCATCAGTAAGATATAGTAGGATATAGTAGTATGTATATATATATATAATCTATATATATATATATATATAGTAGTATGTAGGACAGACATTTCAAAACAAACTTCCTTTTGATACAGTGTTCCATGTATGAATCTCTTACTCAATGAGTTTCTATGGGCAAATAGCAATCAGACCAAATTCAAATGTTTCATCCCAAAAATAAGACCAAATATTTCATCCCAAAAATGTTTATATATATATATATATATTTATATATCTTTTTTTAATTTTTATTTATTTATATATATATATAAATGTTCAATCAAATAGCTAAATGATCCATGGTATGACCATGTTATTACAATTCCATATGTCAGCTCAGCAGAAACTCCGCCCATCCAGGCTTAAAGTGTCTATTCATACAAATAGCTCTGAACGGTTTGAATCGTGTTTGAATGTTATGCGATTTTTTAAATTAAATGAAGTATTTAAAATGCGTGCTAGTCGACACATAAATGATTATACTTAATATTCTAGATGTCATATTTGCATTGTAACATTGTAACATTGTATCTCCCAGTTGTTAGCTTATACATTATTGGGGGTTTTTCCCGTCCAAACAGCATTTGGCAAATGTTATGCAAGCAGGACGAAAAACAAATATGCGAATAAGCCCCATGTTTCTCTTGAGATCGGGAAGTAATATTTTCTATCCTGACCTATTCAGTCACACACACGCACACGCACACACACACACACACACACACACACACACACACACACACACACACACACACACACACACACACACACACACACACACACACACACACACACACACACACACACACACACACACACACACACACACTAACCTGACTTCATTAGTATGTACAAGTGCATCCATATGTGCACTGCACGTCCACGCATGTGAACTGACACATCATTTACATAGTTAACGAGCGGCCAACCGTGAATAAAACACGTGAACCGTAATAACTACAACATCCTGCAACATAGGGGGTTGGACGTGTCAGTCCCCCACCTTTCACCAATTTGACAAACTGTGAGGTACCCTAACTTAACTGATTGACCCTAATCAGATGTTTTTGGAGGCAAATTAAATCAGAACGGTATAATAGTGGCATAGTCAACTTATTTGTCATGTTATATGGAGGTTTTTCAGTGAAGGTTGGTTTGGATGTTGAGATCATTTTGAAACACATGTAAATCTCCAATGTGAATGAGTAGGATCAGCGCCGTGTATTTAAAGAGTCGGGCCAACTGTTTGATTTTTTAATATTGCTCTAATTCTAGACAGTCAGGTACAGTTCATTCGGAAAGTATTCAGACCCTTGACTTGTTCCACATTTTGTTACGTTACAGTCTTATTCTAAAATTGATTAAATTGTTAGTTTTTTCTCTAAAATCTACACAAAATACAATGTAATTACAAAGCAACATTTAAAAAAATATATATTTGCAAAATTATTACACATTACATATCACATTCACATAAGTATTCAGACCCTTAACTCAGTAGTTTGTTGAAACATCTTTGGCAGCGATTACAGCCTCAAGTCTTCTTGGGTATGATGCTACAAGCTTGGCACACCTGTATTTGGGGAGTTTCTCCCATTCTTCTTTCCAGATCCTCTCAAGCGCTGTCAGGTTGGATGGGGAGCATCACTGCACAGCTATTTTCAGGTCTTTCCAGAGATGTTCGATTGAGGTTCAAGTCTGGGCTCTGGCTGGGCCACTCAAGGACATTCAGAGACTTGTCCCGAAGCCACTCCTGAGATGTTTTGGCTGTGTGATTAGGGTCGTTGTCCTGTTGGAAGGTGAACTCTACCATAAAGTAACTCCAGAGCTCTGTCAGAGTGACCATTGGGTTCTTGGTCATCTCCCTGACCAAGGCCCTTCACCCCCGATTGCTCAGTTTGGCCTGGCAGCCAGCTCTTGGTGGTTCCAAACTTCTTCCATTTAAGAATGATGGAGGTCATTGTGTTCTTGGGAATCTTCAATGCCACATAAATGTTTTGGTACACTTCCCCAGATCTGTGCCATGGCACAATCCTGTCTCGGAGCTCTACGGACAATTCCTTCGAGATCATGGCTTGATTTTTGCTCTGGCATTCACTTTGTCATTATGGGGTATTGTGTGTAGGTTGATGAGGAAAACGTTCAATTGAATCCATTTTAGAATAAGGCTGTAACGTAACAAAATGTAATAAAAGTCAAAGGTTCTGAATACTTTCAGAATGCACTGTACGGAGCATTATTTAAATGTTCCCCATTTAAAGGCAATGAGGCTCTAACATGGCTGCTATAGAATGTTGTAGTGTCATGATAATGGGGCTCTAACATGGCTGCTATAGAATGTTGTAGTGTCATGTTAATGGGGTTCTAACATGGCTGCTATAGAATGTTGTAGTGTCATGTTAATGTTGTTCTAACATGGCTGTTATAGAATGTTGTAGTGTCATGTTAATGGGGTTCTAACATGGCTGCTATAGAATGTTGTAGTGTCACGTTAATGGGGTTCTAACATGGCTGTTATAGAATGTTGTAGTGTCATGATAATGGGATTCTAACATGGCTGTTATAGAATGTTGTAGTGTCACGTTAATGGGGTTCTAACATGGCTGGTATAGAATGTTGTAGTGACACGTTAATGGGGTTCTAACATGGCTGTTATAGAATGTTGTAGTGTCATGATAATGGGATTCTAACATGGCTGCTATAGAATGTTGTGGTGTCATGTTAATGGGGTTCTAACATGGCTGGTATAGAATGTTGTAGTGTCATGATAATGGGATTCTAACATGGCTGTTATAGAATGTTGTGGTGTCATGTTAATGGGGTTCTAACATGGCTGGTATAGAATGTTGTAGTGTCATGTTAATGGTGTTCTAACATGGCTGTTATAGAATGTTGTAGTGTCATGTTAATGGGGTTCTAACATGGCTGTTATAGAATGTTGTAGTGTCATGTTAATGGGGTTCTAACATGGCTGCTATAGAATGTTGTAGTGTCACATTAATGGGGTTCTAACATGGCTGTTATAGAATGTTGTAGTGTCATGATAATGGGATTCTAACATGGCTGTTATAGAATGTTGTGGTGTCATGTTAATGGGGTTCTAACATGGCTGGTATAGAATGTTGTAGTGTCATGATAATGGGATTCTAACATGGCTGTTATAGAATGTTGTGGTGTCATGTTAATGGGGTTCTAACATGGCTGGTATAGAATGTTGTAGTGTCATGATAATGGGATTCTAACATGGCTGCTATAGAATGTTGTAGTATCATGTTAATGGGGCTCTAACATGGCTGTTATAGAATGTTGTAGTGTCATGTTAATGGGGCTCTAACATGGCTGTTATAGAATGTTGTAGTGTTATGTTAATGGGGTTCTAACATGGCTGTTATAGAATGTTGTAGTGTCACGTTAATGGGGTTCTAACATGGCTGTTATAGAATGTTGTAGTGTCACATTAATGGGGTTCTAACATGGCTGTTATAGAATGTTGTAGTGTCATGTTAATGGGGCTCTAACATGGCTGTTATAGAATGTTGTAGTGTCACATTAATGGGGTTCTAACATGGCTGTTATAGAATGTTGTAGTGTCATGTTAATGGGGCTCTAACATGGCTGTTATAGAATGTTGTAGTGTCATGTTAATGGGGTTCTAACATGGCTGTTATAGAATGTTGTAGTGTCATGTTAATGGGGCTCTAACATGGCTGCTATAGAATGTTGTAGTGTCACGTTAATGGGGTTCTAACATGGCTGTTATAGAATGTTGTAGTGTCATGTTAATGGGGTTCTAACATGGCTGTTATAGAATGTTATAGTGTCACGTTAATGGGGTTCTAACATGGCTGTTATAGAATGTTGTAGTGTCATGTTGTTGGCATGTTAATTTTTGCTTTTGTACACATTGCCTTTTCACATATTCAGTCAAACGGAACACACACAAAATGGACCATTACAGAGTGGAGACATATTTGAGTATGTCAAATGTTTGCATTCAATGTGCTAAAACATTTTAAAAGTTGTGAGTGATGGAGTGGTTCGCCGACGGCCAGGGAGAGCATTCCATAGGCGAGGGACAAGGAAACAGAAGGCTCGGTCCCCCGTAGTTCAGAGATATGTCATGGGGATGTGAATCAGTAGGGAGTGGCTGGAGCAGAGAGTCAAAATCAAATCAAAATGTATTTGTCACATGCTCCGAATACAACAGGAATTAACATGAAATTGCTTACAAGCCCTTAACCAACAACGCAGTTCAAGAAATAGAGTTTATAAAATATTTACTATACGCCTCCCTAGTGGCGCAGTGGTCTAAGACACTGCATCGCAGTGCTAGCTGTGCCACTAGAGATTCTGGGTTCGAGTCCAGGCTCTGTCACAGCTGGTTGTTACCGGGAGGCCCATGGGGCGGTGCACAATTGTTAGGGGAGGGTTTGGCCGGCAGGGATATCCTTGTCTCATTGCGCACTAGCGGGCCGGGTGCAGTGCATGCTGACACTGTCGCCAGGTGTACTGTGTTTCCTCTGGCACATTGGTGCGGCTGGCTTCCAGGTTGGATGGGCATTGTGATAAGAAGCAGTGTGGCTTGGTTGGGTTGTGTTTCAGAGAACACGTGGCTCTCGAACTTTGCCTCTCCCGGGAGAACAAGGAGTAAAGGATGGGACTAAGCACGCACCCCCTTACCACCTGGGGGCGGCCCGTCAGGAAGTCCAGGATCCAGTTGCAGAGGGAGGTGTTTAGTCCCAGGGTCCTTAGCTTAGTGATGAGCTTTGTGGGCACTATGGTGTTGAATGCTGAGCTGTAGTCAATGAACAGCATTCTCACATAGGTGTTCCTTTTGTCAAGGAGGGAAAGGGCAATGTGGAGTTCGATTGAGATTGAGTCATGTGTGGAGCTGTTGGGGCAGGATGTGAATTGGAGTGGGTCTAGCATTTCTGGCATGATGATGTTGATGTGAGCCATGACAAGCCTTTCAAAGCACTTCATGGCTACCAACGTGAGTGCTATGGGGCAGTAATCATTTAGGCAGGTTACCTTCGCTTTCTTGGGCACAGGGACTGTAGTTGTCACGAATATTACCGAAGGTGACTCCCCTTCCCGTTCGGGTGGCACTCGGCGGTCGTCGTCGCCGGTCTACTAGCTGCCACCGATCCCTTTTTCCTTTTCGTTTATGTCTGTCTAATTGTTTTCACCTGTTTCTTGTTAGGGTTTTGGGAGAGGTTCTATTTAGATTAGTTTCGCCCGCTAGTGTTTGTGCGGTCTTATTTTGTGTATTCATGTTGTACGTTGTGAGTGATTCTTTGATTGTGGGATTTTCGCTATCCAGCTTTATTTTAAACAGTGGACTGTGGGTTGTTTTACGCCTGTGTGTTGGCGCCACCCGTTTGTACCTGTTCCTGTTTTCATGCTGTGGAAATTAAAGCGTTTTTTCCCTGGAATACTTTTGCTCTCTCTGCGCCTGACTCTGCACCCATCATTCACCTGAAGTTACAGTAGTGGTCGATTTGAAACATGTAGGCATTACAGACTTGGCCAAGGAGAGGCTGAAAATGTCAGTGAATACACTTGCCAGTTGGTCCACGCCTGCTTTGAGTCCATGTCATGGTAATCCGTCTGGCCCTGCGGCTTTGTGAATGTTGACCTGTTTAAACGTTTTGCTCACATCGGGTACGGAGAGCGTGATCACGCAGTCGTCTGGAACAGCTGGTGCTTCCATGCATGCTTCAGTGTTGCTTGCCTCGAAGCGAGCATAAAAGGCATTTAGCTTGCTTATTAGGCAGATCGCAGCTGGGTTTCCTTTGTAGTGAGAGGTGGCTCGCTGATTGAGATGAGTTCGCTGATGAAGGTGGGCCTCAATTCATTCAAGGCTTAAAATACAAGGATGAGGATTTGAAGTCGATGCTGTAGTTGACCGTAGCCAGTGGAGTTGGTCCAGGATCGAGGGCACCCAAGTGGTGCAGCGGTCTAAGGCACTGCACCTCCGTGCTAGAGGCGTCACTACAGACCCTGATTCGATTCCAGGCTGAATCACAACCTGCCATTATTCAGAGTCCCATAGAGCGGTGCACAATTGGCCCAGTGTCGTCCGGGTTGGGGTTTGGCCGGGGTAGGCCGTCATTGTAAATAAGAATTTGTTCTTAACTAACTTGTCTAGTTAAATAAAATAAAAATGTGGTCTGACTTGTTGGTCTTGGCCAGGACCCTGGCAGAACTGTTCTGGATTAGTTGAAGTCGCTGTAGTGATTTGGCTGGGAGGCCCCCCTAAGCAGCGTATTGTCAAAGTCTATCTGAGAGAAGACGAAGGCGTGGTTGATTTTCTCTGCACTTTGCATTATGTTTCACACATCTGTTTTATGTCGGCATCGAAGGACAGAGTAGGATCAAACTTGACTCCTAAGTTGGAGATGACGTAAGACAGGTGGATAGCCTGGCTGTTGATTGTAGGGCAGATGTTTCCAGCACTGGAGACCTGCTTGGGTGTCCCAATAAGCAAAGCCTCAGTCTTGCTACTGTTCAACTGGAGGAGGTTCTCTTTCATCCATGCTCTGATGTCCTCTAGGCATCATGTCATATGAAAACAATACAAATGATGTTAACATTACACCCAGTAAAACTATATAATGTCATAGGAAAACAATACATATTATACATAAACTACATAATGTCATATGAAACCAATAATTATTTATCTGAATGTACCATAAAACATTGCATTGGACAAAAAAAAAGAGATTTTTCATAAAGTGCTTATTTTCAACACAAGTGATAATTTGCTTAATCCGGAGTTCTGCAATGTGGCAGATAGTAACCCTTTTGGACCACACTTCACTAGAATTCTTTAAAATACTATGAATAGTCA
This sequence comes from Salvelinus fontinalis, assembly GCF_029448725.1. Taxonomy (NCBI): domain Eukaryota; kingdom Metazoa; phylum Chordata; class Actinopteri; order Salmoniformes; family Salmonidae; genus Salvelinus; species Salvelinus fontinalis. The sequence continues at coordinate 47,157,569 of NC_074676.1, read as the reverse complement.
TAGTCAGCTCAATTTCTCTCTCTCTCTCACACACACACACACACACACACACACACACACACACACACACACACACACACACACACACACACACACACACACACACACACACACACACACACACACACACACACACACACACACACACACACACACACACACACACACACACACACACACACACACACACACACAAGGTCCCTTCACATTCCGCTAGCTTCGTGCCCCCTCGAGATCCACACACCCCGCTGCCTGGTTATACAAGCCAAGTCCTGACGTGGGGCTATGGGGTTGGTTGGTAGCCGGTACAGTATGGAACCTATACGGCTGCAGCCAGCCTATAGAATGCGAGCACCACACAAAGCCACTCTATCTGATTCCCAGACCCTACTGTAAATATTCTGCACCCCTGTCGTTCTTTCCATCCCTCCATCCCTTCATCCCCAGGTTGGACCGATTCCCAAGGAGAGTTACAGAGGACATAGAAGTCATGGGTTCAAATACTAGTAGAAATCTCTCACATATTTGAAATTATTTCTCTTGCCTGCCTGTAGTGCGAGATAGGTTTTCTGTTTTGGGACGGTTCAATTCGTCCCTTAAGTCAGGAATGTTCAATTGAGCCCAAATGAAGTATTTGCAATGACATCAAATAGTAGTTGAATCCAGCTCTGGTCGGCACGGACAGTAAAAAAGCTGACTTCATCCCGGCACGACCTAATTGGCGAGCCCATCACTGTTGGTCGTTAAAGCCGGTTAAATAAGGCCAACTTTGAGAAGGCCAATGAATTACGATCTTACGGAAAACCTGTTGGGTATTTGATTAATGGCGTCAGAGGAGGTATAAAACCATGGGGATTTTTGTGGAGTGGGACTGGAGGGTACTGATATGTGAATGGTTAATCACATCTGGGAGCTTCGGCTCGGCCACCTAATACTCCCAGAGGCGGCCAACTCAAACACAGCTGTGAAATGTCTTCCACACCTGGACAAATAGTACATTCTGGAGCTGCTGCCTGTGAAACTGGACAAATAGTCAATTCTGGAGCTGCTGCCTGTGAAACTCGTTCCAACTCGTTCCCGCTAATGCCCCCCTTGTCACTCTCTCCGATGGGACTGAGGCGTCTCTCTAAGGGCACAGTGGCAAACCTTGCGGTTTTTGGACAAATTGTAGTTATATTTTTCATTCATGAATTGGACTGCTTAGTTGTCTTGTTTTCCTGTTCTAGTTTGATCTGCGTTTTGACGTTGTGGTTTGATCTGGGTGTTGACGTTGTGGTTGGATCTGCGTTTTGACGTTGTGGTTTGATCTGGGTTTTGACGTTGTGGTTTGATCTGCGTTTTGACGTTATGGTTTGATCTGTGTTTTGACGTTGTGGTTTGATCTGCATTTTGACAATGTGGTTTGATCTGGGTGTTGACGTTGTGGTTTGATCTGGGTGTTGACGTTGTGGTTTGATCTGCGTTTTGACGTTGTAGTTTGATCTGCGTTTTGACGTTGTGGTTTGATCTGGGTGTTGACGTTGTGGTTGGATCTGCGTTTTGACGTTGTGGTTTGATCTGGGTTTTGACGTTGTGGTTTGATCTGCGTTTTGACGTTATGGTTTGATCTGTGTTTTGACGTTGTGGTTTGATCTGCGTTTTGACAATGTGGTTTGATCTGGGTGTTGACGTTGTGGTTTGATCTGGGTGTTGACGTTGTGGTTTGATCTGCGTTTTGACGTTGTAGTTTGATCTGCGTTTTGACGTTGTGGTTTGATCTGGGTGTTGACGTTGTGGTTTGATCTGGGTGTTCACGTTGTGGTTTAATCTGGGTGTCGACGTTGTGGTTTGATCTGCGTTTTGACGTTGTGGTTTGATCTGGGTGTTCACGTTGTGGTTTGATCTGGGTGTTGACGTTGTGGTTTGATCTGCGTTTTGACGTTGTGGTTGGATCTGGGTTTTGACGTTGTGGTTTGATCTGCGTTTTGACAATGTGGTTGGATCTGGGTACGGAAGTTGGGGTTATCTGTTGGGGTTATCTGTTGGGGTTATTGTCACGCTCTGGCCTTATTATTCTTTGTTTTCTTTATTATTTTAGTTAGGTCAGGGTGTGACATGGGGAATGTTTATGTTTTTGTTGGTTTTGGGTGTTTATTTGGTAAAGGGGTTATGGGGTGGAGTATATGGTTTTGTGTTGAGTGTATATGTCTAGCGTTGTCTATGTTGGTTAGTTATCTAGGAGAGTCTATGGTTACCTGAATGAGTTCCCAATTAGAGACAGCTGATTTCGGTTGTCTCTGATTGGGAGCCTTATTTAGGGTAGCCATAGGCTCTCATTGGTTGTGGGTAATTGTCTATGTCAGAACGTTTGTAGCCTGTCTGTCTATGCACAACGTTTGTAGCTTCACGGTCGTTTTGTTGTTTTGTTTGTTTGTAATAGTGTTTTTTCGTTCCATGTTCATCTTCGTTCGTTTCATTAAAAGAGAAGATGTATTCTTATCCAGCTGCGCCTTGGTCCTCATTCTCTCCAGTACACGATCGTGACAGAATTACCCACCATCGGACCAAGCAGCGGAAAACAAGGCAACAGGACCTACCCATAAAGGATTTCTGGACATGGGAGGAGATACTGGATGGTAAGGGGCCGTGGGATCAACCTGGAGAATATCGCCTCCCTCGTGAAGAGCTGGAGGCAGCGAAAGCCGAGAGGAGGCGATATGAGGAGGCAGCACGGAGACAAGGCTGGAAGCCCGTGAGTACAACCCAAAAATTTCTTGGGGGGGGCCTTAAAGGGAGTGTGGCGAAGTCAGGTAGGAAACCTGCGCCTACTCCCTGTACTTACCGTGGAGAGCGAGAGTACGGGCAGACACCGTGTTACGCAGTAGAGCGCACGGTGTCTCCTGTACGCGTGCATAGCCCGGTTCGGTACATTGCAGCTCCACGTATCGGCCGGGCTAGACTGAGCGTTGAGCCATATGTCATGAAGCCGGCCCAACGCATCTGGTCACCAGTGCGTCTCCTCGGACCGGCGTACATGGCACCAGCCTTACGCATGGTGTCCCCGGTTCGCCTACATAGGCCGGTGCGGGTTATTCCACCTCCCCGCACTGGTCAGGCGACGGGGAGCATAGAACCAGGTAAGGTTGGGCAGGCTCGGCGTTCAAGGGAGCCAGTACGCCTGCACGGTCCGGTATTTCCGGCGCCACCTCCCCGCCCCAATCCAGTACCACCAGTGCCTCCTCCACGCACTAGCTATATGGTGCGTGTCTCCAGCCCTTTACCACCAGTGTCTAAACCACGCACCAAGCCTCCTGTGTGTCCCCAGAGTCCTGTGCGTCCTGTTGCTGCTCCCCGCACTAGCCCTGAGATGCGTGTCTCCAGCCCGGTGCCACCAGTCCCGGCACCACGCACCAGGCCTACAGTGCGCCTCAGCCGGCAGGACTCTGCCGTCTGCACTGCAATGACTGAACTGCCCGTCTGCCAAGCGCCATCTGAGCCATCCGTCTCCCCAGCGCCATCTGAGCCATCCGTCTCCCCAGCGCCATCTGAGCCATCCGTCTGCAATGAGCCTGCAAAGCCGCCCGTCTGCCATGAGCCTGCAAAGCCGCCCGTCTGCCATGAGCCCACTGAGCCGTCCGCCAGACAGGAGCCGCTAGAGCCGCCAGCCAGACAGGAGCCGCTAGAGCCGTCCGTCAGACAGGATCTGCCAGAGCCGCCAACCAGACAGGATCAGCCATGAGCAGCCAGATCCGTCAGCTAGCCATGAGCAGCCAGATCCGTCAGCCAGCCATGAGCAGCCAGATCCGTCAGCCAGCCATGAGCAGCCAGATCCGTCAGCTAGCCATGAGCAGCCAGATCCGTCAGCTAGCCATGAGCAGCCAGATCCGTCAGCTAGCCATGAGCAGCCAGATCCGTCAGCTAGCCATGAGCAGCCAGATCCGTCAGCTAGCCATGAGCAGCCAGATCCGTCAGCTAGCCATGAGCAGCCAGATCCGTCAGCTAGCCATGAGCAGCCAGATCCGTCAGCTAGCCATGAGCAGCCAGATCCGTCAGCTAGCCATGAGCAGCCAGATCCGTCAGCTAGCCATGAGCAGCCAGATCCGTCAGCTAGCCATGAGCAGCCAGATCCGTCAGCCAGCCATGAGCAGCCAGATCCGTCAGCCAGCCATGAGCAGCCAGATCCGTCAGCCAGCCATGAGCAGCCAGATCCGTCAGCCAGCCATGAGCAGCCAGATCCGTCAGCCAGCCATGAGCAGCCAGATCAGTCAGCCAGCCATGAGCAGCCAGATCAGTCAGCCAGCCATGAGCAGCCAGATCCGTTAGCCAGCCATGAGCAGCCAGATCTGTCAGCCAGCCATGGGCCGTCCCTCAGTCCGGAGCTGCAGTCCCTCAGTCCGGAGCTGCAGTCCCTCAGTCCGGAGCTGCCATTCCTCAGTCCGGAGCTGCCCCTTACCCTGGAGCTGCCCCTTACCCTGGAGCTGCCCCTTACCCTGGTGCTGCCCCTTACCCTGGTGCTGCCCCTTACCCTGGTGCTGCCCATTATCCTGGTACTGCCCCTGACCCTGGTACTGCCCATGACCCTGGTACTGCCCCTTACCCTGGTACTGGTCCTTAGTCCGGAGCTGTCCCTTAGTCCGGAACTCCCCCTTAATGCAATGGGGTTAATGTGGAGGGGGGTCGTTTGGAGGAAGCCTAGGAGGTGGTTAGGTACTGTGGTGACGTGGGGACTACGACCAGAGCCGGAGCCGCCACCGTGGAGGGGAGCCCACCCAGATCCTCCCTTAGACTGTGTATGGTGCGCCCGGAGTTCGCGCCTCAAGGGGGGGGTTATGTCACGCTCTGGCCTTATTATTCTTTGTTTTCTTTATTATTTTAGTTAGGTCAGGGTGTGACATGGGGAATGTTTATGTTTTTGTTGGTTTTGGGTGTTTATTTGGTAAAGGGGTTATGGGGTGGAGTATATGGTTTTGTGTTGAGTGTATATGTCTAGCGTTGTCTATGTTGGTTAGTTATCTAGGAGAGTCTATGGTTACCTGAATGAGTTCCCAATTAGAGACAGCTGATTTCGGTTGTCTCTGATTGGGAGCCTTATTTAGGGTAGCCATAGGCTCTCATTGGTTGTGGGTAATTGTCTATGTCAGAACGTTTGTAGCCTGTCTGTCTATGCACAACGTTTGTAGCTTCACGGTCGTTTTGTTGTTTTGTTTGTTTGTAATAGTGTTTTTTCGTTCCATGTTCATCTTCGTTCGTTTCATTAAAAGAGAAGATGTATTCTTATCCAGCTGCGCCTTGGTCCTCATTCTCTCCAGTACACGATCGTGACAGTTATCTGTTGGGGTTATCTGTTGGGGTTATCTTAGTTAAAACACAGAGGGTGAGAATTGTTCTTTTCTATTCAGACCTCTTGACTTTTTCCACATTTTGTTACGTTACAGCCTTATTCTAAAATCTATACAATAGTTTTTTTCCTTCATAAATCTACACACAATACCCCATAATGATAAAGCGAAAAACAGGTTTCCAGTTCATATAAGCAAATCAGTCAACTGAAAATTCATTTGGCCTTAATCTATGGATTTCACATGACTGAGCAGGGGTGCAGCCATGGGTGGGCCTGGGTGGGCCTGGGAGGGCAGGGGTGCAGCCATGGGTGGGCCTGGGTGGGCCTGGGAGGGCATAGGCCCACTAATTTAGCAGCCAGCCCCCCCGTGGACATCTCTGCAGTCAGCATGCCAATTGCCTTGTGTTGTCTGACAAAACTACTGCGCATTTTAAATTAGCCTTTAATTGTCCCAAGCACAAGGAGCACCTGTGTAATTCCGCTCCAGTCATTACCACGAGCCCGTCCTCCCCAATTAAGGTGCCACCAACCTCCTGTGATATAGAAAGCGTTCCCAACTCAAACCATTCCCATACAGTCCTAGGAAAATTCTGGCTTCATAAATCGTGTTTTGCCCAAATACTATTTTTGTTAATTTTTGATATTTTTTATGTGATTTAATATTAAGATTGGACCTTTAATAAGTACAATGAACAAAACCGATTTAAAATGGACGAAAGTCTGTTGAAAATGTGTCCTTGCAGCATCTGATTCTCCCACAGGCACAGTTTAGTTTTAAAGGCCCTCACTGCAGCGTACATGTCTGTGATACTGTCAAAGAGGAGAGGGCGTTTCTGGGTCCTGTCCTGATTGGCGCGCGAAAACAACAGCAGAGCATTATGGGATTCGTAGTATTAGCGGTGAATGCGCTGTATAATACCGGCGAGCCAGCTCTAGTAGTAATTTGGTATTGTCTCGCGGGCCAAATATTATTACCCAGCGGGCCAGAGTTTGACACCCTTGCATTAGAGCGAGAGAGAGAGAGAGAGACACAACAATGACATGGTGCACATATCCGCACATGACATCGTACGCAATTTTCTGGGACCACGCTTGTGAGCTCTACTTTCAGATCTACTGGCTAAGAAAACATACAACAGTACCAGAGAATCTCTTTAATACATATTTTCCCAGCAGGCATCAGGGATAAGAGGTTTTCTCTTATTTGTCATCGTGTATATGTGGGAGAGTTACTGTAGAGTCACAGGCAGCATCCCTGTTGATGTAAACTGTCTCCAGTATTAGCATGTATAAACAGGCTTATGAATGGGCAGCTATTTGGCCTGTTCATTTTCACCCTCTTTAAGCCCAAACAAGCACAGCCACCAAAAATAAATGGAGACAAACAAACAAAGAAATGCAAATAAACTGCGGGGAGTGAACTGCCAGAGGTCGTCTGAGTTAAGGTCAACACTGCTTAAATTGCATCAGTCCCACATATTTCTTTTTTTTGTTTCATCAAGTTCCCCTCTGAAAGGCTTTCTGTACATTTAGGTATTCATGGATTTGGAATCAGACGTCTTAAAGTGTTCACTTGTCTCTCTGTGACGTTATCACTTCCACACGCGGAGAGAAAGGAAGTTTTCCTCAGAACATGGCTGCCTCTAATATCCAGCCTGGCTACTTTCTGAGGAAAACGTCTACATAGAATTCACAATATGAAACACATAACCTAGAGGGAAAAACTGGTTGAAACGACATCATAATGATGTTTAAACTGGTTGAAACGACATCATAATGATGTTTAAATTGGTTGAAACGGCATCATAATGATGTTTAAACTGGTTGAAACGACATCATAATGATGTTTAAACTGGTTGAAACGACATCATAATGATGTTTAAACTGGTTGAAACGACATCATAATGATGTTTAAACTGGTTGAAACGACATCATAATGATGTTTAAACTGGTTGAAACGACATCATAATGACGTTTAAACTGGTTGAAACGACATCATAATGACGTTTAAACTGGTTGAAACGACATCATAATGACGTTTAAACTGGTTGAAACGACATCACAATGACGTTTAAACTGGTTGAAACGACATCACAATGACGTTTAAACTGGTTGAAACGACATCACAATGACGTTTAAACTGGTTGAAACGACATCACAATGACGTTTAAACTGGTTGAAACGACATCATAATGACGTTTAAACTGGTTGAAACGACATCATAATGACGTTTAAACTGGTTGAAACGACATCACAATGACGTTTAAACTGGTTGAAACAACATCATAATGACGTTTAAACTGGTTGAAACGACATCATAATGACGTTTAAACTGGTTGAAACGACATCATAATGACGTTTAAACTGGTTGAAACGACATCATAATGACGTTTAAACTGGTTGAAACAACATCATAATGATGTTTAAACTGGTTGAAACGACATCATAATGTCAGTGTAAACTGGTTGAAACGACATCATAATGATGTTTAAACTGGTTGAAACGACATCATAATGATGTTTAAACTGGTTGAAACGACATAATAATGATGTTTAAACTGGTTGAAACGACATCATAATGATGTTTAAACTGGTTGAAACGACATCATAATGATGTTTAAACTGGTTGAAACGACATCATTATGTCAGTCTAAACTGGTTGAAACGAAACTGTTTCATGCTTTTTCCGTTCTCTCTAGTACCCTACGGCTAAATAGCACCATCCAGGTAAGTCCCTCATCGTGTTGCCTTAGTGTTGGTTCTCACAATATAACTGTGAACCCAAGTCCTGTGGGTTGTTTGTCTTGGACCCACCTCCAACCTCCATCATCTAGATGTTGAATGGCGACTGTCAAACGTTTATAGCTCAGGGCGTGATACATTAACGGTTTTATGTACTTTAATAGTACATAAACCGCCATCCTCAGTGCATCCTTACAAAAACTCCAGCTTGGCCAGGTACATTCATTAAAGTCCCAGTACCTTGTGACTTAGATGAATATCAGATCAAATTGTATGACATATTTATGCAGAAATCCAGGTAATTCCAAAAGATTCACATACTTTTTCTTGCCACTGTATATACTGTATATACACATATTTAACCCCTTATTTTTGTTGGCACAAAGCTAATGTACATCCATACTTCCATTCATTTGTACCGGTTGCCTTCCCGTGACACTTGAGGGGGTTGTAGAGAAAAATGGAGAATACCATTGTGTAGTTTTTAGGGTAAACCGTTCGGACGTTTTTTGTGAGACGTACAGACGTTTTTTGTGAGAAGACTGATTTTTTGGGATGTAACTCGGCCCACCTTCCACCGCAGATGTGGTGGATTGAGACTCAGCCCATGCAAAGAAAATCGTATATCTAGCTTAAACTGAAGGATTTTGATGGGTATTTTTTTTATTCGGTTACTTAAATTGACTGTGTACTGTGGTCCCTCCGTGTTTTAGTCCATGTAATTCTATTTGGTGCCTAATGAATCAAATCAAATTGTATTTGTCACATGCGCCAAATACAACAGGTGTGGACTTCAAAGTGAAACGCTTACTTACAAGCCATTTCCCAACAATGCAGATTTAAAAAGTAAGAAAGATTAGCAAAAAAATAAATGATTTTTTAAAAAACAATAACGAGGCTCTGTATATAAATGGAGTACTGGTACCAAGTCATTGTGCATGCGTATCAGGTAGTTGAGGTAATTTTGGTACTATGTAAATGTAGGTAGGGGCAAAAGTTACTAGGCAATCAGAATAGATAATCAACGGAGTATCAGCAGCGTATGTGAAGAGTGTGAAAGTGTGTCTATGTGTCAGTGTGTGTTGGAGTGTTATTGTGAAACAAACAAGAAATAAGACAAAAAAAATGAAAACTTGAGCATGCAGAACTATTCACACCCCCAAAAGTCAATACATTGTAGAGCCATCTTTTGCAGCAAATACAGCTGCAAGTCTCTTGGGATATGTCTGTATAAGCTTGGCACATCTAGCCACTGGGATTTTTGCCCATTCTTCAAGGCAAATCTGCTCCGGCTCCTTCAAGTTGGATGGGTTCCTGCTGGTGTACAGCAATCTTTAAGTCCTATCACAGATTCTCAATTGGATTGAGGTCTTGGCTTTGATTAGGCCATTCCAAGACATTTAAATGTTTCCCCTTAAACCATTCAAGTGTTGCTTTTGCAGTATGCTTAGGGTCATTGTCCTGCAGGAAGGTGAACCTCCGTCCCAGTCTCAAATCTCTGGAAGACTGAAACAGGTTTCCCTCAAGAATTTCCCTGTATTTTACACCATCCATCATTCCTTCAATTCTGACCAGTTTCCCAGTCCCTGCCGATGAAAAAAATCCCCACAGCATGATGCTGCCACCACCGTGCTTCACTGGGGATGGTATTCTCGGGGTGATGGGAGGTGTTGGGTTTGTGCCAGACATAATGTTTTCCTTGATGGCCAAAAAGCTCAATTTTAGTCTCATCTGACCAGAGTAACTTCTTCCATATGTTTGGGGAGTCTCCCACATGCCTTTTAGCGAACACCAAATGTGTTTGCTTATTTTTTTCTTTAAGCAATGGCTTTTGTTCCTGCCACTCTTCCAAAAAGCCCAGCTCTGTGGAGAGTACGGCTTAAAGTGGCCGTCTGGACAGATACTCCAATCTCCGCTGTGGAGCTTTGCAGCTCCTTCAGGGTTATCTTTGTTCTCTTTGTTGCCTCTCTGATTAATGCCCTCCTTGCCTGGTCTGTGCATTTTGGTGAGCAGCCCTCTCTTGGCAGGTTTGTTGTGGTGCCCTATTCTTTCCATTTTTAAATAATGGATGTAATGGTGCTCTGTGGGATGTTCAAAGTTTCAGATTTTTTTTATAACCCAACCCTGATCTGTACTTCTCCACAACTTTGTCCCTGACTTGTTTGGAGAGCTCCACTTTCCCGTTTTGAAATAAGGTATTTTTTTCATTTCACTTCACCAATTTGGTCTATTTTGTCTATGTCCATTATATGAAATCCAAATGAAAATCCATTTAAATTACAGGTTGTAATGCAACAAAATAGGAAAAATGCCATGGGTGAATACTTTTGCAAGGCACTGTATCTTGTTACTTGTGCGAAGATAAGATTCGGCATTAATTTGCCCATATGGCAATATGCACTTTCCCCCTCTCTCTTCAATGTCTCCCTCCTTACTCCAACCCTCCATTCATGAATTCCCTGTCACCATGCAGATGTTTTCAGCCTCTTGCTGTCTGTCACCGTGCTGATGTTTTCAGCCTCTTGCTGTCTGTCACCGTGTTGATGTTTTCAGCCTCTTGCTGTCTGTCACCATGCTGATGTTTCAGCCTCTTGCTGTCTGTCACCATGCTGATGTTTTCAGCCTCTTGCTGTCCGTCACCATGCTGATGTTTTCAGCCTCTTGCTGTCTGTCACCGTGTTGATGTTTTCAGCCTCTTGCTGTCCATCACCATGTTGATGTTTCAGCGTCTTGCTGTCTGTCACCGTGCTGATTTTTCCAGCCTCTTGCTCTCCGCCTCATTTCCTTCCCTGCATTCTCTTTATCCTTCCCATCTGCATCCTTCCATCTCTCTCTCTCCATGTCTCTGTCTCTGTCTCTCTCTGTCTCTCTCTTTAGCTCTCTCTCTTTCGCTCTCTCTATTTCTCTCTCTCTACCTCTCTCTATAGCGCTCTCTCTCTATCTCTCTCTCTCTCCATCCCTTAAACTACATCTCTCTAGCTTTGTTTTACTTGCAGTACAATCTTCTTACTTCCCCCTCTCTTGCTCTTTCTCTCCCCATATTTCTCTCTTTTCCTACCTCCCCCATTCTCTCTCTCGTTTCCCCATCTTTCCCTCTCTCTCCCTCCATATCTCTCTCTCCCCCACTCCCTCCCTCTTTTTCTCCTTTGTTGGCACGTGTCTCTAGCCTGCATGTGTGCTGCTGGCTGCGCCCCTGTTGGTCAGTGGCCAGCTTTCCCCTCCTCCTCCACTTCCCCATGTACCATGTCTATGAGGGCTGGGGCTCTTCCTCAGCACACGGCCCACTGGCCTCGGAGTGATCCTTATGTAATTGCCAACTGTCTACAGTCATTAGGGGCAGCCTTTAAAAGAGACATGCTTCGCCGACAGCTGCGTCCCCTCGCCTTTGCCTGCCTTTCAGATCGCATTTGCTTTAAATGCACAACTTGGCTATATTTAACTAGAAGCACAATGTGAGCACCGTCGCCGCGGACAGGCAGGGCCCTCCTCCATCCTATTCCATCCCATCCTCTGAATATCTGGGGAACATAAAGCATCCTGAAGTATGCATGAAGACCATTTTGTATGTATTGTAGCATTGGGAAGCATTGTGTGTTTTAGAAATGTTTTATACTGCACTCCTAGTTGAGATGTTACCTTATTTCAGAATTCTTTACATTAATGATGCATTTACCTAAAATATTTGAAATGCTACATGTAAAAAAGTGATGAAAATAACATTGTCTATGTCTAATCCTAACAGCGAAACAGAAATTCAGATTTTCATATAAATCCAAATGTCTAACCCTCACATTCACTATGTATTACTTACAAATAGTTTACGTTTTCATAGGTAAGGTTTTGATTGCAATGTATTCTGAGGCATCCCAGAGATCCCTGTAAAGCCATGTGAGTGACGAACATGTTCAGTGACAGCTGGGTCGTGTCCTGTCGTATCGGGGACAGAGAGACACAGCTGCCCTGCAGATGAGCACCAGGAGCGGAGACAGGAGGAGCCCAGAGCAGGAACACGCCACCCAATCGACAAACAAAATATTTTCCTAACTTTTTACGAAACAAAATGGATGAAGTGCAGCAATGTTAGCCTAGATTAAGGAAGTTCAGCGCCATAATGCGATTTAAATTATAAAGGTAACTTCCGATTGAGCCGACATTTGCAGTGTTCACTGTGAATACAATTTCTTTCAATTTAGCCCGAAAATAAATTGACCTGACACATGTTATTTACACAAGAACACCCAGATTTCTATATGCATTTTCTATTGAGAGAGTTCAAAATGCTGCCCTCAGGGTTACTTTGGTTTTGTAAGGGGACATAATGAGGGGTCACGCTGCAGGGGCCTTTGGGGCAACAGGCTCCTTTTTTCTGGACAAGACAACAGAATTAAAAGACAAAAGGATGTGTAAGTCTGGCTGGCATCTCCTTTCACCAAGGAGGCCCTGGCTGGCATCTCCTTTCACCAAGGAGGCCCTGGCTGGCATCTCCTTTCACTAAGGAAGCCCTGGCTGGCATCTCCTTTCACTAGGGAAGCCCTGGCTGGCATCTCCTTTCACCAATGTGGCCCTGGCTCGCGTCCAGGAGCGGAGCCAGAGGGGTGTCAGGGGACACCACTGACATCTGAATGGCCACCCCGGGTGTCACCCCAAAATTTCACTTCATTAAAAGAAGCATTTATTTTGACGTTCGGCAGCACATTTTTCAAATCGAGGACGAGGAAGAGAGAATATTAACGTTGGTTGCGAGACACAGAAGAATAGGAAGAACATACAGAAGAAGAAGAGAGAATATTAACATTAGTTGCGAGACACAGAAGAATAGGAAGAACATACAGAAGAAGAAGAGAGAATATTAACGTTGGTTGCGAGACACAGAAGAATAGGAAGAACATACAGAAGAAGAAGAGAGAATATTAACATTAGTTGTGAGACACAGAAGAATAGGAAGAACATACAGAAGAAGAAGAGAGAATATTAACGTTGGTTGCGAGACACAGAAGAATAGGAAGAACATACAGAAGAAGAAGAGAGAATATTAACATTAGTTGTGAGACACAGAAGAATAGGAAGAACATACAGAAGAAGAAGAGAGAATATTAACGTTGGTTTGCGAGACACAGAAGAATAGGAAGAACATACAGAAGAAGAAGAGAGAATATTAACGTTGGTTGCGAGACACAGAAGAATAGGAAGAACATACAGAAGAAGAAGAGAGAATATTAACGTTGGTTGCGAGACACAGAAGAATAGGAAGAACATACAGAAGAAGAAGAGAGAATATCAGAGAGATCGGTTCCCAATTTAGCCTAACATTATGTTTACATCTGTGCTAGTAAAAGACGCACATACAGTGCAGTGTCGTAAGTTACAGTATACCAATGTTTTGCTAATGTGGGGTAACTAGTAGGCTACAGCTGTCAGTGTTCAGCAAGTTAACATTCATTCTGATGTGGGGTAACTAGTAGGCTACAGCTGTCAGTGTTCAGCAAGTTAACATTCATTCTAATGTGGGGTAACTAGTAGGCTACAGCTGTCAGTGTTCAACAGAGTAACATTCATTCTAATGTGGGGTAACTAGTAGGCTACAGCTGTCAGTGTTCAGCAAGTTAACATTCATTCTAATGTGGGGTAACTATTAGGCTACAGCTGTCAGTGTTCAGCAAGTTAACATTCAGCACTTTGAAATCCATTAACGCAGTTAGATTTTCATACTTGAACTCAAAACAAACAATTGTTAATATCAAACCGTTCAACGTTACTCAAAAGATTTCCACAATTTGCAGATAGCCTATTTGCTATCGTAAAGGTGTAAGAAATTATAGCTAGCTGAGTTACTTACTGCAGAGTAGGGCTAGCCATGATCTGACTAGTAACTTAGACTGGTAGTTGATTTTAAGGTACAGTTATGAAAATGGGGATTTGTAATTAAGATTGAGATTGGACTAAAAGGTGGGTAATTGAATGCCTCGATGTAACCATAGACTGTCTTATTTTTGCATAGGGTCAATTAAACACGGAAAGAAAGGGAGAGATATCAGACTTCTTTTTAAAGAAGCACAAACAGGCAGGTCAGATGCAAACAGAACCCAGCCCTTGCATGACCACCAGACCCAAGAGCAGCTCCCTACCTGAGGCTAGTCAGAGTCAGTTTGGTCAGACCTCACAAGGACCGATTCTCCCACCACCAGGTTAGAGTATCTAGATGATTTTGTCAGATTAAGCCTCACTTTAAAATGTTTGTTGTTGATTCATGTGTGTTCTTGTTTTGATCAAATCAAATCAAATGTATTTATAAAGCCCTTCTTACGTCGGCTGATATATCAAAGTGCTGTACAGAAACCCAGCCTAAAACCCCAAACAGCAAGCAATGCAGGTGTAGAAGCATGGTGGCTAGGAAAAAAACTCCTTGAAAGGCGAGAACCTAGGAAGAAACTTAGAGGAACCAGGCTATGAGGGGTGGCCAGTCCTCTTCTGTCACGCAGGACTAGGTGGGTGCAGGAATCAGACGCAGAGAGAGTTCCACTGGGGTTATAGTGCTCTTTATGGAGGCACACAAAAAATGAAGCCCATCATACAGGGTGCAGAACATACAACTTGACAACCCAAAAACCACAGGGTGTCAAGTGTAAGAAAGAAAATTACACCTCAGTCTACAATGCACACACGTAACAAACTAAAGACAATCCCGCACAAAACAAGGGCGGGTCTACCTACTAAATATAGGGAAGCTCATTAACCGAAAACAACAGAACAGAAAAACAGAAATAGGAACAGGTGAAACTAATAAGACAAAACAAACAGACAAACGAAAAAGGGATCGGTGGCGGCTAGTAGGACGGTGACGACGACCGCCGAGCACCGCCCGAACAGGTAGGGGAGCCAACTTCGGCGGAAGTCGTGACATCTTCTGGCTGTGCCGGGTGGAGATTATAACAGAACATGGCCAAGATGTTCAAATGTTCATAGATGACCAGCAGGGTCAAATAACAATGATCACAGTGGTTGTCGAGGGTGCAACAGGTCAGCACCTCAGGAGTAAATGTCCGTTAGCTTTTCATAGCCGATCATTCAGAGTATCTCTACCCCTCCTGCTGTCTCTAGAGAGTTGAAAACAGCAGGTCTGGGACAAGGAGCATGTCCGATGAACAGGTCAGGGTTCCATGGCCGCAGGCAGAACAGTTGAAACTGGAGCAGCAGCACAGCACAGGTGGACTGGGGACAGCATGGAGTCATCAGGCCAGGTAGTCCTGAGGCAAAGTCCTAGGGCTCAGGTCCCCCGAGAGAGAGAGAGAAAGAAAGAAAGAAAGAAAGAAAGAAAGAAAGAAAGAAAGAAAGAAAGAAAGAAAGAAAGAAAGAAAGAAAGAAAGAAAGAAAGAAAGAAAGAAAGAAAGAAAGAAAGAAAGAAAGAAAGAAAGAAAGAAAGAAAGAAAGAAAGAGAGAATTAGAGAGAGCATACTTAAATTGACACAGGACACCGGATAAGACAGGAGAAATACTCCAGATATAACAAACTGACCCTAGCCCCCAGACACATAAACTACTGCAGCATAAATACTCGAGGCTGAGACAGGAGAGGTCGGGAGACACTGTGGCCCCATCCGATGATACCCCAAGACAGGGCCAAACAGGCAGATATAACCCCACCCACTTTGCCAAAGCACAGCCCCCACACCACTAGAGGGATTTTTTCAACCACCAACTTACCAACCTGAGACAAGGCCAAGTATAGCCCACAAAGATCTCTGCCATGGCACAACCCAAGGGGGGGGGGGGCGCCAACCCAGACAGGAAGATCACGTCAGTGACTCAACCCACTCAAGTGATGCACCCCTCCTAGGGACGGCATGGAAGAGCACCAGTAAGCCAGTGACTCAGCCCTGTAATAGGGTTTTTTAGGGTGATGCACCCTGTAATAGGGTGATGCACCCTGTAATAGGGTAATAATCCCAGTGGAGAGAGGGGAACCGGCCAGGCAGAGACAGCAAGGACAGTTCATCGCTCCAGTGCCTTTCCGTTCACCTTCACACACCTGGGCCAGACTACACTCAATCATAGGACCTACTGAAGAGAAGAGTCGTCAATAAAGACAAAAAGGTTGAGACCGAGTCTGTGTCTCTCACATGGGTAGGCAGACCATTACATAAAAGTGGAGCTCTATAGGAGAAAGCCTTGCCTCTAGCTGTTTGCTTAGAAATTCTAGGGAGAATTAGGAGGCCTGTGTCTTGTGACCGTAGCGTGGGTGTAGGTGTGTACGGCAGGACCAAATCAGAAAGGTAGGAGCAACCCCATGTAATGCTTTGTAGGTTAGCAGTAAACTCTTAAAATCAGCCCTTGCCTTAACAGGAAGCCAGTGTAGAGAGACTAGCACTGGAGTAATATGATAAAAAAAATGGTTCTAGTCAAGATTCTAGCAGCCTTGTTTAGCACTAACTGAAGTTTATTTAGTGCTTTATCAGGGGAGGCGGAAAGTAGAACATTGCAGTAGTCTAACCTAGAAGTGACAAAAGCATGGATACATTTTTCTGCATCATTTTTGGGCAGAAAGTTTTTAATTTTTGCAATGTTACGTAGATGGAAAAAAGCTGTCCTTGAAACAGTCTTGATATGTTCGTCAAAAGAGAGATCAGGGTCCAGAGTAACGCCGAGGTCCCTCACAGTTTTATTTGAGACGACTGTACAACCACAATATTAATTGTCAGATTCAACAGAAGAGCTCTTTGTTTCTTGGGACCTAAAACAAGCATCTCTGTTTTTTCCGAGTTTAAAAGTAGAACATTTGCAGCCATCCACTTCCTTATGTCTGAAACACAGGCTTCCAGCAAGGGCAATTTTGGGGCTTCACCATGTTTCATCGAAATGTACAGCTGTGTGTCAGCCACATAGCAGTGAAAGTTAACATTATGTTCCCGAATGACATCACCAAGAGGTAAAATATATAGTGAAAACAATAGTGTTCCTAAAACGGAACCTTGAGGAACACTGAAATTTACAGTTGATTTGTCAGAGGACAAACCATCCACAGAGACAAACTGATATCTTTCCGACAGATAAGATCTAAACCAGGCCAGAACTTGTCCTTGTCCACCAATTTGGGTTTCCAATCTCTCCAAAAGAATGGGGTGATCGATGGTATCAAAAGCAGCACTAAGGTCTAGGAGCACGAGGACAGATGCAGAGCCTCGGTCTGACGCCATTAAAATGTAATTTACCACCTTCACAAGTGCAGTCTCAGTGCTATTGTCACAACCTCTCTGCATTGCAGGAGCGGTTCCTCCTGCAGGCAGAGGAGGGTCGTTAGTGAGTGGAGCCACCTGGGCTCAGGGTATAAAACTGCTTCACTAATTACTTCTCTCTCAATTCAATTCAAATTCTCTCTCTCTCTGCTCCTCCAGGTATGATCCTGTTTTGTTTGTTCCTTTGTAGTTTTGCATAGTTTTCACTCAGTCATATTCACACACACAGATTCACGCATCCATGCACTTTACAAACACCTTACATTATGATACTTCCACACCTAATTCCTTTTTCTTTGTTGAAAGTTAATAGTTTTGTTTAGAATAAAGAACCTTTTAAATTGGCCTATACCTGTTGTTCATGTCCCCTCATTTTTGTCACCGGCCTGTGACACTATGATGGGGTCTAAAACCAGACTGAAGCGTTTCGTATACATTGCTTGTCTTCAGGATGGCAGTGAGTTGCTGCGCAACAGCTTTTTCTAGATTTTTTTGAGAGGAATGGAAGATTCAATATAGGCCGATAGTTTTTTATATTTTCTGGGTCAAGGTTTGGCTTTTTCAAGAGAGGCTTTATTACTGCCACTTTTAGTGAGTTTGGTATACATCCGGTGGATAGAGAGACGTTTATTATGTTCAACATAGGAGGGCCAAGCACAGGAAGCAGCTCTTTCAGTAGTTTAGTTGGAATAGGGTCCAGTAAGCAGCTTGAAGGTTTAGAGTCCATGATTATTTTCATCATTGTGTCAAGAGATATGGTACTAAAACACTTGAGTGACTCCCTTGATCCTAGGTCCTGGCAGAATTGTACAGACTCAGGACAACTGAGCTTTGGAGGTATACGCAGATTTAAAGAGGAGTCCGTAATTTGCTTTCTAATGATCATGATCTTTTCCTCAAAGAAGTTCATGAATTTATCGCTGCTGAAGTGAAAGCCATCCTCTCTTGGGGAATGTTGCTTTTTAGTTAGCTTTGCGACAGTTTAAAAAATGAATGTTGGATTGTTCTTATTTTCCTCAAGTTGGAAAAATAGGATGATCGAGCAGCAGTGAGGGCTCTTCAATTCTGCACGGCACTGTCTTTCCAAGCTAGTCGAAAGATTTCCAGTTGTGTGGTGCCATTTCCGTTCCAATTTTCTGGAAGCTTGCTTCAGAGCTCGGGTATTTTCTCTATACCAGGGAGCTAGTTTCTTATGACAAATGTTTTTTGTTATTAGGGGTGCGACTGCATCAAGGGTATTGCGCCAGGTTGAATTGAGTTCCTCAGTTAGGTGGTTAACCGATTTTTGTACTCTGACATCCTTGGGTAGGCGGAGGGAGTCTGGAAGGACATCAAGGAATCTTTGGGTTGTCCTAGAATTTGTAGCACGACTTTTGATGATCCTAGGTTGGGGTCTGAGCAGATTATTTGTTGCGATTGCAAACTTAATTAAATGTGGTCCGATAGTCCACAACATTTATTCCACGGGACAAAACTAGGTCCAGAGAATGACTGTGGCAGTGAGTAGGTCCGGAGACATGTTGGACAAAACCCACTGAGTCGATGATGGCTCCGAAAGCCTTTTGGAGTGGGTCTGTAGACTTTTCCGTGAGAATATTAAAGTCACCAAAAATTAGAATATAATCTGCCATGACTACAAGGTCCGATAGGAATTCAGGGAACTCTGTGAGGAATGCTGTAAATGGCCCAGGAGGCCTGTAAACAGTTATCCAAACATGTTGTCGCATGGAAGCCTTTAACGTTAACCTAGCGTATTCATTTCACACAAAGTCTCCATAAATTCAAAGCACACGTATAATTGACACTGTCGGACTGCACACCTGACCCACATGCAGTTAATTAACCTGACAGCATAGCCTATAAAAGAACATGTACCTCTTGAAGCTGTCATTGTTACTCTTTGGACTGTCACAAATTTGATAAGCCTTTGCAAAATTCACTAGGCATCTGTCACAGACATGAAGTCTGTTAACAATTCAGAGAGGCATGAGGCAAAATTCTATCTTCTTCTGTCCTAGAGCCTAAGCTATTTTCCTTTTCAGTCCCAATCCCACTGAACCAAAGATCCTGTCTCCTGTCTCGCATTAACATTCCTAATTTTATTCTGTAATCCATAGGTTGCATGATCAAAGTATGTCTCCTAAGCATGTCAAAATACCGCTATAACATTTCACCCGCTTCTCTGCGCTTGTACTTGCTGCCCATATGAGAGCTTCGGTAGAGAATGTGTGATCAACAAACGGTATGACAGTAGATATGGATATTTTTAAGCAGAGTTAGTCCCTGTTAAGATACCGTAATTGCTGGACTATTAAGCGCACCTGAATATAAGCCGCACCCACTGAATTTAATTTTTTTATTTATTTTGTACATAAATAAGCCGCACGTGTCTATAAGCCGCAGGTGCCTACCGGTACATTGAAACAAATGAACTTTACACAGCCTTTAAACGAAACACGGCTTGTAACAAAAATAAATAGGCTTTAACGAAACACGGCTTGTAACAAAAATAAATAGGCTTTAACGAAACAGGCTTGTAACATTTTTTTTTTTTTAAATAGCAGTAAACAATAGCCTACCAAGAAAGTCCTTGGTCACTATCTTCCTCCTGTGCACTGAAACCACTGAAGTCATCTCCTTTGGTGTCAGAGTTGAATAGCCTCAGAATTGCTTCATCCGATGTTGGATCGTTTTCATTGCGCTCTCCTCACTTTCATCCGGAGGCAAACTCATCCAAGCCTCATTTTCTAGTTCGGTCCATCTGCTTTTCTTTCCTCTGAAAACTTTTGTTGTCTTTTTGCACTAAGTCAGTTTCTCACGCTGCTGTTTCCAACGTCTTATCATCGACTCATTAAGGCTCCCGTGCAGCAGCACTATTTCCTTTTCCAACAGCCAGATCGATCGCCTTCAAATTGAAAGCTGCATCATATGCATTTCTCCGTGTCTTTGCCATGATGAGGGTGACAAAATGACTACCGTAATCAGAATGATGGAAAGTTTGAGCGCTGGATTTACGTCACATTATGTGACGGTGCTCAGTTTTTTGGCGGCATGAATTTGTGAAAGCGGGAAAAATCCATAAATTAGCCGAGTCATTGTATAAAGCGCAAGGTTCATAGCGTGGGAAAAAAGTAAAAAAAAGTAGCTGCTTATAGTCCGGAAATTACGATACCTTGATTTTAAACTATTTCCACTCTTCATCTTCCCGCTATTCATGAGCTGATCTGCTATCTATATAATCATCAACTAGATCTCGCCAAATATAGGATATTCTGTCATTCGTTGAAGGAGGTTATCTAGCAAGCTTAGCAACTTCGGTCATTTGACTTTTGTTTGACTGCCATAACAAAGTTTGTATTATCCGACAACACTATACTCAGGGTTCGCTCTGTTGTTCCTGAGCACTTAAATAAAAAATACATGTATTTTTTTTTTATTTTAACTTTATTTAACTAGGCAAGTCAACCTGTCTGGGGTAGGTGGGACGCAATCGTCCCACCTGGCCAATAGCCAGGGAAAATTCAGAGCGCCATATTCAAATAAAATGATATAAAAATCAAACTTTCATTAAATCACACATGTAAGATACCAAATTAAAGCTACACTCGTTGTGAATCCAGCCAACATGTCAGATTTCAAAAAGGCTTTTCAGGGGAAGGCATAAGATGCTATTATCTGATGATAGCACAACAGTAAACAAAGAGAGTAGCATATTTCAACACTGCCGGCACGACAAAAAACGCAGAAATAAAAATATAATTCATGCCTTACCTTTGACGAACTTCTTTTGTTGGCACTCCAATATGTCCCATAAACATCACAAATGGTCCTTTTGTTTGATTAATCCCGTCGATATATATATCCAAAATGTCAATTTATTTGGCGCGTTTCATCCAGTAGAACACAGCTTCCAACTTGCGCAACGTCACTACAAAATATATAAAAAGTTACATGTAAACTTTACCAAAACATTTCAAACTACTTTTGTCATACAACGTTAGGTGTTTTTAAACGTTTATAATCGATCAAATTGAAGACGGGATGATCTGTGTTCAATACAAAAAGAAAACAAACTGACGCAACTTTTCTGGTAATGTGCCTCTCAAACAATTTACTTCAAGTGACCCTCATTTAAGATGGCCGTACTTCTTCATTACACAAAGAAAAAACCTCAACCAATTTCCAAAGACTGGTGACATCCAGTGGTAGCGGTAGGAATTGCAAACAAGTCCCTTAGAAATCTGGTGTCCCAATGAAAACTCATTGAAAAGACAGTGACCTAAAAAAATGAAAATTCTGAATGGTTTGTCCTCAGGGTTTTGCCTGCTACATAAGTTCTGTTATACTCACAGATATGATTCAAACAGTTTTAGAAACTTCAGAGTGTTTTCTATCCAAATCTACTAATAATATGCATATCTTATTCTGGGGATGATTAGGAGGTAGTTGAATTTGGCCATGCTATTTATCCAAAAGTGAAAATTCTGCCCCCTACCCCGAAGAAGATTTATTAAGAACACAGTCTTATTTACAGTGACGGCCTACTCCTTCCTCCCCTGTGTCGAGATATTTCAGTGCATTTCAGCAGTAGGCTAACTGAGGAACATGATAACGTCCTTAATCTATGAACGGCCTGTTTCACAATTTACAACAATTTTCAGTTGTCGATCAAAGACAGGTTACTCTATCATTACTAAATATACGTTTAATTTGCTCTGAAATCTTTACATAGTGGAGCAGCCAAGCTGAAAAGATGGCATAGAGCCCCTCTGTTTTGGGGCAAAACCCTGGCATTGTGACCAGAGCATGTGAATGGGGTTGAGTGGTAGGAAATTCCCCTTGGCTCCAGTGCTCCGATGTCCTTTCAAAACCACTCTGCTAAAAGTCCGGCTCACAGGGAGAAAAGAAACTGCTGCTCCAAATTCACTCCACTCATTAAAATCACAATTTAACCAACACCCATCTATTTTTGACTACCTGAACCTACCATTTGGTTTTGAAGTATTGAAACCGAACCATATGGACTTTAATGAAAATCATTTGAATATGAATAAATGTGAATGTAAGAAGCACACATTATTTCATATAGGTTACATGTCATATTAAACAGCATATAACACTCTAAATAGGTTACATGTCATATTAAACAGCATATCAACACTCTAAATAGGTTACATGTCATATTAAACAGCATATAACCACTCTAAATAGGCTACATGTCATATTAAACAGCATATAACACTCTAAATAGGTTACATGTCATATTAAACAGCATATCAACACTCTAAATAGGATACATGTCATATTAAACAGCATATAACCACTCTAAATAGGATACATGTCATATTAAACAGCATATCAACACTCTAAATAGGTTACATGTCATATTAAACGGCATATAACACTCTACATAGGTTACATGTCATATTAAACAGCATATAACCACTCTAAATAGGATACATGTCATATTAAACAGCATATCAACACTCTAAATAGGATACATGTCATATTAAACAGCATATAACCACTCTAAATAGGATACATGTCATATTAAACAGCATATAAACACTCTAAATAGGATACATGTCATATTAAACAGCTTGTTAACACTCTAAATAGGATACATGTCATATTAAACAGCATATAACCACTCTAAATAGGCTACATGTCATATTAAACGGCATATAACCACTCTAAATAGGATACATGTCATATTAAACAGCATATATACACTCTAAATAGGTTACATGTCATATTAAACAGCATATAAACACTCTAAATAGGTCAGGAGCCAGATAGGGAGCCTAAGAAGGAACAACAATTAATTATTTAGGCTATATTATTTATATTATTTTAAGGCTATAGCCATTATTGTTTTGTATAGGTAGGCCTAAAGGTTTTTAGGAAAAAATTATCCAATCAAAACGGTAATCTCCCTGAACGTGGGAATATGCCAGGCCTACTGGGCCAAAATCAATTATGATTGAATGATTGAATTGGCCCGGAATCGGGTGTCGGACTCGGCCTGGAATCAAAATGAATGACTGCCCAGAATCAGCCCAAGTACATTGGGCCGTTTCCATCATGTAGAGGAAGCCACAGAGCCCGTGAACTGGGTCGTAAGTCTTATAATAGTACTTCCTGGTTGGAGTTTTTCTCAGTTTTTTGCCTGCCATATGAGTTCTGTTATACTCACAGACATCATTCAAACAGTTTTAGAAACTTCGAGTGTTTTCTATCCAAATCTATTAATAATATGCATATCTTAGCTTCTGGGCCTGAGTAGCAGGCAGTTTACTCTGGGCACCTTATTCATCCAAGCTACTGAAAACTGCCCCCAGCCATAAGTTAAAGAACACACTCCGTGATCTGTTAGACAGGTAACTCTTCATCCACAATATAGCAGGGGGTGTAAAGCCATAACACATACGTTTTTCAGCAACTGACTATGATTGATAATGTCAAATGCCGCACTGAAACCTAACAGCCCCCACAATCTTACTATCATCAATTTCTCTCAGCCAATCATCAGTCATTTATTAATCAAATCACATTTCTTGGTCACATACATGTGATTAGCAGATGTTATTGTGGGTGTAGTGAAATGCTTGTGCTTCTAGCTCCGACAGTGCAGTAATATCTAACAAGTACTATCTAACAAATTACACAATATATATACCCAAAACACACAAATCTATGTAGAAATTAATTAAGACTATATACATATGGACGAGCGAAGTCAGAGCGGAACGGACTAAGATACGGTAGAATAGTATAGAATACAGTATATACATATGAGATGAGTAATGCAAGCTATGTACACATTATTAAGTGACTAAGATACCGTAGAATAGTATAGAATACAGTATATACATATGAGATGAGTAATGCAAGACATGTAAACATTATTAAGTGACTAAGATACCGTCGAAAATTATAGAAATAGTATATGTGGCTAAATACCACTGACATGGAACTTTAGTGACACATGAAATGACAAAAATACTTATTTTGTAAAGTTTCTACCCAGGTATTAGTGCTGGAAGCCTAGGACTACCAGTAACTAATTTTTTGCTAATGTTTGACCCATGAAGCAAATATATTTTAAGTCCTATCTCTCAGAGTACTTTTGACATATCCATACACAAGTATAAAGACATATAATTCTACCTAAACATAAAATATCCCTCTTAGGTCATCTTACTTTGTGAAACTATTTGAAAGAAGCTTTCAATATGGCTAAAATGCTTTAGCACAATGTAATTATAACACTGTTGTTGTTATTGTTAAAGGGGCTCATCTCATTAACCATGTTTACCACAAAATAACCTCGTGATATCCTGAGAAGCCTTTCTTACTTGTCAACGTACTGTTCCTGAAAGTAGCTGGGAATGGAGAATTCTAGTCTGACAACAGGACTGAGTCATTTAGTCATTTGAGGTATTCAATATGCTGGCAATTGTATTGTCCATGTCCTTGAGTTTCAGAAAGGAGCCTTGAAAAAAATATATTACTACGACATCAATTATTCATCCATTGTTAATTTAGACAGTAAATAGCCTGATCGGCTTCTGCGCCTCATGTAACCAAACAAACGCTGACATTAACAACGGGGCCAAGGCGATTCTCATGCAAAATGGGGAGGCCCTCTTTCAGCTCCTTGTGCATGCGGGCTGGAAGACCCTCCTTCAGCTCCATGTAGATGAGGGCTGGAAGACCCTCCTTCAGCTCCATGTAGATGAGGGCTGGAAGACCCTCCTTCAACTCCATGTAGATGAGGGCTGGAAGACCCTCCTTCAGCTCCATGTAGATGAGGGCTGGAAGACCCTCCTTCAGCTCCAGGTAGATGAGGGCTGGAAGACACTCTTTCAGCTCCATGTAGATGAGGGCTGGAAGACCCTCTTTCAGCTCCATGTAGATGAGGGCTGGAAGACCCTCTTTCACCTGGGAGGCCCTCTTTCAACATTATTAAGTAACTAAGATACCGTAGGATATTATAGAATACAGTATGTACATATGAGATGAGTAATGCCATGTATGTAAACATTATTAAAGTGACTAGTGTTCCATATCTTAAAGTGGCCAGAGATTTCTATGCCTATAGGTAGCAACCTCTAATATGCTAGTGATGGCTGTTTAACAGTCTGATGGCCTTGAGATAGAATCTGTTTTTCAGTCCCTCAGTCCCAGCTTTGATGCACCTGTACTGACCTCGCCTTCTTTATGATAGCTGGGTGAACAGGCAGTTGCTCGGGTGGTTGATGTCCTTGATGATCTTTTTGGTCTTCCCATGACACCGGGTGCTGTAGTTGTCCTGGAGGGCTGGTAGTTTGCCCCCGGTAATGCGCTGGGCAGACCTCACCACCCTCTAGAGATACTTGCGGTTGCGGGTGGTTCATTTTCTGTACCAGGCGGTGGTAGAACCCGACAGGATGCTTTCAATGTTGCATCTGTAAAAGTTTGTGAGGGTTTTAGGTGACAAGTCACATTTCTTCACATTTTCTTTAGCCTCCCGAGGTTGAAGAAGCTCTGTTGCGCCTTCTTCACCACACTGTCTGTGTGGGTGGTCCATTTCAGTTTGTCAGTGATGTGTAAGCCAAGGAACTTGAAGCTTTCCACCTTCTCCACTGCAGTCCTGTCTATGTAGATAGGTGGGTGCACCCTCTGTTGTTTCCTGAAGTCCACGATAGTTTCGTTTGTTTTGTTTGATGTTAAGTGAGGTTGTTTTCCAGGCACCACACTCCCAGAGCCCTCACCTCCTCCCTGTAGGCCGTCTCGTCATCATTGGTAATCAAGCCTACTACTGTTGTGTCGTCTGCAAACTTGATGATTGAGTTGGAGGCGTGCATGGCCACGCAGTCATATGTGAACAGGGAGTACAGGAGGGGGCTGAGCACATACCCTTGTGGGGCCCCGGTGCTGAGGATCAGTGGAGTGGAGGTGATGTTTCCTACCTTCACCACCTGGGGGTGGCCCATCAGGAAGTCCAGGACCCAGTTGCACAGGGCGGGGTTCAGACCCAGGGCCTCGAGCTTAATGTTGAGCTTAGAGGGTACTATGGTGTTGAATGCTGAGCTGTAGTCAATAAACAGCATTTTTACATACAGTAGTTATTCTTCTTGTCCAGATGGGATAGGGCAGTGTGCAAAGTGATGACGATTGCATCGTCTGTGGATCTATTGGGGCGGTAAGCAAATTGAAGTGGGTCTAGGGTGGCAGGTAAGGTAGAGGTCATATGATCCTTGACTAGTCTCTCAATGCACTTAATGATGACAGAGGTGAGTGCTATGGGGCAAAAGTCATTAAGTTCAGTTAAGTGCTGTGCTTGTTGAATGTCCTTCCCTAGAAGTGTGCTGAAAGTATGTTGTCAATTTGTTTACTGTAAAATAGCATTGTATCTGGTGAAAGACAACATTTTTTCAAAGTTTGTAAAGGGTTGGCTGATTGTTTGTCTCTTTGAGCCAGTAAAGGGGGCTTTACTATTCTTAGGCAAGGTAATACCTTTTGCTTCCCTCCAGGCCTGAGGGCACACACTTTCTAGTAGGCTTAAATTGAAGATGTGGCAATATTATCTGCTATTATCCTCAGTAATTTTCCATCCAAGTTGTCAGACCCCGGTGGCTAGTCATTTTTCAATAGACAGAGTAATTTTTTCACCTCTTGCACACTTACTTTACGGAATTCAAAATGACAATGCTTGTCTTTCATAATTTGGTCAGATATACTTGGATGTGTAGTGTCAGCGTTAGATGGCATGTCATCCCTAAGTTTGCTAATCTTGCCAATGAAAATAATCATTAAAGCAGTTGTCAATGTCAGTGGGTTTTGTGATGAATGAACCATCTGATTCAATGAATGATGGAGAGGAGTTTGCCTTTTTGCCCACAATTTAATTTAAGTTGCTCCAAAGCTTTTTACTATCATTCTTTATATCATTTATCTTTGTTTCAAAGTGTAGTTAATTTTTTAAATTCAGTTTAGTGACATGATTTCTCAATTTGCAGTACATTTGCCAATCGGTTGTACAGCCAGAACTATTTTCCATTTATTATACAAGTCAGTATTTGACATCCATCCATGTCTGAGGACGTCGGGAGATGGCGTGGAAAAACGCCACTAGGGGTAACAGTGAGCGCTATTATCTTAAAGTAGGTTTTGGTTTTGCTAGGGGTCGGGGATGGTGGATGGGTGTAAGCATCTCCCTCTGGTGCCAAAGGTTGCATGTTAAAATCCAGCGATAGAAAGTTGTTTTAAACTATTTCTAAATTTGACATTTGAGTAACATTGATGAACATCTGATTCTGACATGAGACTGTGAGAGCTTGTTGCTCTTTCAGCTCCCTGTGGATGAGAACTGATGCCTAATTACAGGCAAGGGGTCTCAATAGCATCGTAATTAGGGGTGACGCCCAGCCCAGAAAGGGACTGTTGGTTCTAAAACATGTGGAGAGTTTTATGGAAACGACGTTCCTATCCATTACTCCTACTCAGCCCACAATGGGAGTGGGGCTACAATAGAGCCTTGAGGTATTTGAGTAGGTCCTGGGAGGAACCTCCCCTTGTCTATTCTCTGATCTCCCCAATGGGAGGAAGTGAGGCGTACAAATGCCAAAATCACAGGGGGGCTGGTGAGCATAAAGAAGCCGTCTGGTAAATCACTGACCCTAACTACAGGAAGTTGTATTCTATTCAATGACCCCCTTGGGCCGGAGAGGAGAGTTTAATCAGTGTTGGGGCCTGTTGGGGTTGGAGTGGAAGGTGCATGGGAGAGATGACATGAGAAGTTGTAGGGGTGTTACTTGACTAATCATGGATAGATATGGAAGGAAAACACACTGCTAGGAGGATGAGTAGAAGAAGGAGGATGAGGAGTAAAAGGAGGAGGAGGTGGAGGATGAGTAAAAGGAGGAGGAGGAGGAAGAGTGGGAGTATGAGGAGGAGTAGAAGGAGGAGGAGGAGGTGGAGTAGAAGGAAGAGGGGGAGTATGAGGAGGAGTAGAAGGAGGAGGAGTAAAAAGAGGAGGAGTATGAGAAGGAGGAGTAGAAGGAAGAGGGGGAGTATGAGGAGTAGAAGGAGGAGTAAAAAGAGGAGGAGTATGAGAAGGAGGAGTAGAAGGAAGAGGGGGAGTATGAGGAGTAGAAGGAGGAGGAGGGGGAGGAGTAGAAGGAGGAGGAGGAGGAAAAAGAGGAGGAGGAAGATGAGGAAGAGTAGAAGGAAGATGGGGAGTATGAGGAGGAGTAGAAGGAGGAGGATTAGAAGGAGGAGTAGGAGTGTAAGTGGTTTTTGGAATCCTTTCATCTGAACACCACACATTTTTCTTAAAAGCTAGGGTCCTTTTTTCTCAATTTCCGCCTGACTGACATGCCCAAAGTAAACTGTCTGTTGCTCAGGCCCAGGATATGCATATAATTGGTATCATTGGAAATAAGACACTTTGAAGTTGGTAGAAATGTTAAAATAATGTAGGAGACTAGAACACAATAGATATGGTAGGAGAAAATCCAAAGAAAAACCAACCAGAATTTATAAAAAATAGAAAGGTATTGGGAAATAATTAAATCTAGCACCCAGTATGCAAATCCACAGGGTGTCAGGGTTTGTTGTTCAATGTTTCAGGCTTGTTTCTTCCAAAACGAGTAAGAATAATGAGTTTTAGTACTGGGACACACTATTGGAAATTGGTGTATGCGCGCACGATGAAGACAAGATGTACCTGCTAATATCATTTTCCTATTGAACATACTTCTTTCCGTATGAAATATTATAGTTTGATTACATTTTAGGGTATCTGAGGAGTCATTAGAAACGTATTTTGACTTGTTTTAACACATTTTTGCGGTAGATTTTTGGATTCCTTTCTCTGCATGTTGAACGAGTGGAATACTCAAATCGATGGCGCCAACTAAACTGACTTTTTGGGATATAAAGAAAGATTTTATCTAACAGAACGACACTACATGTTATAGCTGGGACCCTTTGGATGACAAATCAGAGGAAGATTTTCAAAAAGTAAGTGAATATTTAATCGTATTTGTGAATTTATGCAACCTGTGCCGGTGGAAAAACATTTTAATGTGGGGTGCCGTCCTCAAACAATCGCATGGCATGCTTTCGCTGTAATGGCTACTGTAAATCGGACAGTGCAGTTAGATTAAAAAGAATTTAAGCTTTCAACCGATATAAGACACTTGTATGTACATAAATGTTTAATATCCATAATGTTTATGATTATTTATTTGAATTGCGCGCCCTCCAGTTTCACCGGAAGTTGTCCAGCTAGCGGGATGCCTTCATTCATAGGCGCATACACACACACAGACATGGTATCATAAGTACTATACACACACATACACATGTATTTTGTACTGTATATATGTGGTAGTGGTGGAGTAGGGGCCTGAGGGCACACAGTCTGAATGTATTGTAATGTTTTTAAAATTGTATAAACTGCCTTAGTTTTGCTGGATCTCAGGAACAGTAGTTGCTGCTATGGCTAATGGGTCCTTGATAAATAGAAGGAGGAGGGGGAGGGGGAGTGGAGGAGGAGGTGGAGGAGGAGCAGGAGGAAGAGGAGGAGGAGTTGGAGGAGGAGTACAGTGAGGAGGAGAAGTGGAGGAGTATGATGAGTATAAGGAGGAGGAGGAGGAGGAGTAAAAGGAGGAGGAGGAGTAGTGGAGGAGTAGGAGGAGTAAAAGGAGGAGGAGGAGGAGTATAAGGAGGAGGAGGAGTAGTGGAGGAGTAGGAGGAGTAGTGGAGGAGGAGGAGGAGTAGTGGAGGAGGAGGAGGAGTAGTGGAGGAGTAGGAGGAGTAGTGGAGGAGGAGGAGGAGTAGTGGAGGAGTAGGAGGAGTAAAAGGAGGAGGAAGAGGAGTATAAGGAGGAGGAGGAGTAGTGGAGGAGTAGGAGGAGTAAAAGGAGGAGTATAAGGAGGAGGAGGAGTAAAAGGAGGAGGAGGAGTAAAAGGAGGAGGAGGAGTAAAAGGAGGAGGAGGAGTAAAAGGAGGAGGAGGAGGAGTGTAAGGAGGAGGAGGAGGAGTGTAAGTGGTTTTTGGAATCTGCATTTGGAATCCTTTCATGTGAACAGGACAACTTGAGAAATGTATTGTGTTTGACAGGTTTAACATGTTGCTCCTGACAGGTTGAACATATTGACTCAATGTTTCTCTTGACAGGTTGAACACATTTAATCGATGTTTCTCTTGACAGGTTCAACATATTGACGAAATGTTTCTCCTGACAGGTTCAACATATTGACTAGATGTTTATTTTGACAGGTTCAGCATATTGACTAGATCAGTGGTCACAAACCTTTTCTGAGTCAAGATCGCTTCGATTTTTTATTAAAACTTCTTACAGCTGAGATCCCGTTAACGGGATCGA
Source organism: Salvelinus fontinalis (assembly GCF_029448725.1). Classification (NCBI taxonomy): domain Eukaryota; kingdom Metazoa; phylum Chordata; class Actinopteri; order Salmoniformes; family Salmonidae; genus Salvelinus; species Salvelinus fontinalis. The sequence goes on along the minus strand of NC_074676.1, from coordinate 47,126,901 downwards.
CTTGACAACAGCCAGTAAAAGTGCATAACGCCAAATTCAAACAACAGAAATCCCATAATTAAAGTTCCACAAACATACAAGTATTTTACACAATTTTAAAGATGATCTTGTTGTAAATCCTAGCTGCGCCACCAGAGACTCTGGGTTCGAGCCCAGGCTCTGTCGCAGCCCTCCGCAACCGGGAGGTCCATGGGGCGACACACAATTGGCCCAGCGTTGTCCGTGTTAGGGAGGGTTTGGCCGGTAGGGATATCCTTGTCTCATCGCGCACTAGTGACTCCTGTGGTGGGCCAGGTGCAGTTCACGCTGACCAGGTCGCTAGGTGTACAGTGTTTCCTCCGACACATTAGTGCGGCTGGCTTCCGGGTTGGATGCGTGTTGTGTTCAGAAGGAGTGGGGCTTGGTTGGGTTGTGTTTCGGAGGACGCATAGCTCTTGACCGTCTCTCCCGAGCCCGTACGGGAGTTGTAGCGATGAGACAAGACAGTAACTACTAACAATTTGATACCATGAAATTTGGGAGAAAAAGGGGGTACATTTTATTTTATTTTATATAAAATACGTTGCACCTGCTTCTGACTCACCGCCCCATCATTACAGAATACCAACTCAAAATACGGAAGCAGCAGGACAACCGGACTATCAATGAACAAGGTGACCTTCTTTGCCAACACCATGATCAGCTGGCTCAACTGGGGAAGGCCATGTTCTCCGCAGTTTACAACGTCTCAACAGTGGAGGATATTCTAGAGCCAGTCTACCCAACGAGTCAGCACACCAGCCCATTCAGCAACCCACTCAGGTCAGCGATTCCCATCTATCCCTCCTGGAGAAATATGTTGGAACACCATCCAAATGCCGGTGCTTCCTCCTTCAGTACCTATTTTGCACATCAGATGTGAGCTCCCACCACAGAGAGGTCTAAGGTTGCCGAGGTGAATTTTCTGCTGACTGGGCAGGCATTGGAATGGGCTACGGCCGTCTGGGAGAGAGGAGGAGCTTGAGTCTAATGAGGGGTGCATAGCTCTGTTTAAATGTATTTTGCAATCATCCAGGGGAGGGCAGAGAGGGAGGTGAGCGTCTGCTTCAGCTCCAGCAGCGGAATCAGACGGCAGCTGAGTATGTGCTTACCTTCCAGACAGTATCAGCTTCCAGTGGATGGAATGAGCCGGCGCTCAGCAAGTTATTTAGAAGAGGTCTGTGCGAGGTCCAGAATGAACTTGCCTGCCGAGATGACAATCTCACCATGGACGCACTCATTGGGTTGGGTTGGCGCCCCCCCTTGTGTTGTGCCGTGGTGGAGATCTTCGTGGGCTATACTCGGCCTTGTCTCAGGATGGTAAGTCGGTGGTTGAAGATATCCCTCTAGTGGTGTGGGGCTGTGCTTTGGCAAAGTGAGTGGGGTTATATCCTGTCTGTTTGGCCCTGTCTGGGGGTATCATCGGATGGGGCAACAGTGTCTCCTGACCTCTCCTGTCTCAGCCTCCAGTAGTTATGCTGCAGTAGTTTATGTGTCGGGGGGCTAGGGTCAGTCTGTTGTATCTGGAGTACTTCTCCTGTCTTATCCGGTGTCCTGTGTGAATTTAAGTATGCTCTCTCTAATTCTCTCTTTCTCTCTCTCTTTCTTTCTTTCTCTCTCTCGGAGGACCTGAACCCTAGGACCATGCCTCAGGACTACCTGGCCTGATGACTCCTTGCTGTCCCCAGTCCACCTGGCCGTGCTGCTGCTCCAGTTTCAACTGTTCTGCCTGCGGCTATGGAACCTTGACCTGTTCACCGGACGTGCTACCTGTCCCAGACCTGCTGTTTTCAACTCTCTAGAGACTGCAAGAGCGGTAGAGATACTCTCAATGATCGGCTATGAAAAGCCCACTTTACTGCTGAGGTGCTGACTTGTTGCACCCTCGACAACTACTGCGATTATTATTATTTGACCATGCTTGTCATTTATGAACATTTGAACATTTTGGCCATGTTCTGTTATAATCTCCACCCGGCACAGCCAGAAGAGGAACCAGGCCACCCCTCATAGCCTGGTTCCTCTCTAGGTTTCTTCCTAGGTTTTGGGCTTTCTATGGAGTTTTTCCTAGCCACTGTGCTTCTACACCTGCATTGCTTGCTGTTTGGGGTTTTAGGCTGGGTTTCTGTACAGCACTTTGAGATATCAGCTGATGTACGAAGGGCTTTAGAAATACATTTGATTTGATTTGATTGCGATGGCCATCCATCTGGATAACATCCTCCGGGAGCGTCGGCATCTACATCGCTTCTCTTCCTCCTCCGGCGAGTGTCCCTGTGGCCAGGGAGGGCATAACCGCCAGCGGTGTCCATTACTTCAGAATCCGGGATCCACTAGAGCAGAGGGGCGGTCACGTGATGTTATATCCCCCGAACCAGGAGTGAGTATTCCATCTACTGTTAGACTCTTTTTAGTACTCACTCTGGTACTCACTCTGGCACTTTAGTACTCACTCTGGCAGACCGTCCCTCATGCCCTGTGTCTATAGCTTTAGTGGATTCTGGGAAGCGGGGAACTTTATGGCTCAGACCCTTGCCTCCTCTCCCAATATTACTACCTACCCACTCTCCTCTCCTTTTTCGGTTCAAGGTCTCGACTGTTGGCCTCTAGGATCCAGAACCATCACACACATCACCCAACCACTCACCCTCACCAATGGGCCCAATCACCAGGATCTTCATCACCAGTGCACCAGTTCACAAGATCATCCTCGGCCGACATTGGCTTCAGCGCCATAACCCTATGGCGCTCATGGTCAAGGATGAGAATCACCGACTGGTCACCTGAATGCCGGAAGATCTGCTTTCCTCTCCCCTGTGGCTCCACGTTGGTTGCCCTCCAGCCCAACATCCCAGAGGAATATCAGGATCTAAGGGAGGTATTCTCCAAGACCCGCACTACCTCCTCATCGCCCCTGGGACTGTGCCATTGACCTGTTTTCTGGTGCTACACCTCCGCACAGACGCATCTACCCTCTGTCAGTGGCTGAGACCCAGACCATGGAGGACTACATTCAAGAGGCACTCCAACAGGGTTTCATCCGCAGGTCCACGTCCCCTGCTGGTTTCTTCTTCGTGGCCAAGAAGGAGGGAGGAGTACGCCCTTGTGCCAATTACCGTGGACTCAATTACATCACCACGAAGTATCGGTATCTTCTCCCACCGGTGCCGTCAGTCATCGAGCAGCTCCGCGGGGCCCGGTTCTTCACCAAACTGGACCTGCGGAGTGCTTACAATCTCATTCGCATCCGGGAGGGGGATGAGTGGAAGACAACGTTCAGCGTGACGTCTGGTCACTACGAGCACTTGGTTATGCCCTTCGGCCCCTCTCACCTCCCTCCTCAAGGGTGGGCCTCGTAGGTTGGTTTCAGCTCCAGCAGCCGACGAGGCTTTCGTTTCCTCAAGGGGCGTTTTACCTCCGCCCCCTTGCTAAAACACCCAGATCCCACGCTACCTTTTGTGGTTGAGGTAGATGCATCAGAGGTGGAAGTGGGGGAAGTTTTGTCACAAAGACAGGGGGACCCACTAAAATTGTATCCTTGTGCTTTCTTCCCCAAGAAACTGTCCCACTCAGAGAGGAACTACGATGTCGGCGATCGGGAGCTCTTGGCAGTGAAGTTGACATTAGAGGAGTGGATACACTGGTTTGAGGGTGCCAAGGAACCATTCGCCGTCCACTCAGACCATTGGAAACTTGAGTATATACGGACAGCGAGGAGACTGAATTCATGCCACGCCAGGTTTGCCCTCTTCTTCACCAGGTTGGACTTCACGCTGACCTATCACCCAAGTTCTAAGAACATCAAGGCTGATGCCCTGTCCTGTGTCTACGAATCGGGAGAGGCTCCTGTCCAGAGGGCACCCATAATCCCATCCTCCTGAGTCGTGGGTCCAGTGGTTTTGGACGTAGATGTGGACATCCGCCAGGCTCTAGAGAGGGAGCCCGCACCCTGGAATTGTCCTCCCGTGCACATCTACGTTCCCACAGGAATAAGGGATCGGCTGCTGACCTGGGCACACATAGCTGTTGTCGCTGGACATCCAGGTATTTCTTGCACCATCACTGAGAAATACTGGTGACCCACCGTGGTATGTCAACTCCTGTTCCGTGTGTGCTCAAACCAAGTCCCCCCGGAATGCTCCAGCAGGGAAGCTGCTGCCTCTCCCGTGCCTCAGCGACCTTGGTCCCATATATCCATTGACATTGTTACTGATCTTCCCCCTTCTGATGGTTTCACCACCATTCTGGTGGTAGTGGATAGATTCTCCAAGTCATGTTGATTAATCCCTCTTCCTGGTCTTCCCACTGCTCTCCAGGTCACTGAGGCACTCTTCCAGCACGTCTTCCGGCATTATGTCCTTCCTGAGGACATCGTCTCGGGACCGAGGCTCCCAATTCACATCCCGAGTATGGAGGGCCTTCTTGGAGAAGTTCGGGGTCACGATTAGCCTCACATCCAGGTATCGGCCTCAGTCTAACGGGCAGGTGGAGAGGATGAATCAGGAGCTGGGGAGGTTCCTGAGGTGTCACTGTCAGGACCGGCAGGGTGAGTGGGCACATTTCCTTCCTTGGGCAGAGTACTCCCAAAACTGTCTACGTCACTCCTTCACTGGGTTGACCCCCTTCCAGTGTGTGTTGGGTGTGAGACTCTAGCGTGCGGTCCATCGTCAGAAGGAGCAGGCAGACCGTCACCGCAATGAGACCCCTGTGTTCCATCCTGGGGATAGCGTCTGGCTCTTTACCAGGAACCTCCCACTCCGCCTGCCCTGCAAGAAACTGAACCTCCGGTTTGTGGGGCCGTTCAAGGTTCTCCGGAGGTCACATACAGGTTACAATTACCCAGTCACTACCGTATCTTACCCTCTTTTCATGTCTCCCTTCTCAGGCCGGTGGTTACTGGTCCCCTAGCTGATACTGTCCCCCACGACACGCCTCCACCCCCCCTGGATTCCGGCGTACGCTGTCAGATCCCGACTGGACTCCCGACATCGTGGGGGTCGGCTCCAGTATCTTGTGGACTAGGAGGGGTATGGTGGCGTTGGGTTCCGGTTTAGGACCCCAACATCATCCGTAATTTCCACCTTCGTAGCCCGGACCGCACCTCGACCCGCTCCTCGGGGTTACTAACCACCTTTCCTGGGACGCCTCACGCATCATTACGTACACCTGGCACTCATTATTACACGCACCTGTGAACGCACCTGTGAATCATTATGATTCATTATGATCATTATCATTATGATTCACACCTGGTCTCCATTACGTCATCATTTCCTCCCCTTTATGTCACTCTCCCTGGTTCACTCACCAGTTGGTATTGTTCTTGTGTGCCTTATGTTAGTGTCGCGTTCTTCGTTTTGTTGTTTTATTAAAACGTTTCACCTGCTTCCGACTCACCGCCCCGACATTACAACTAAAACATAAATAATACATTGCTCAATTCTGAGTACTTCATTCATTAATTTGTCCACTAAATACATTAGAGGACTTGAAAACAAATAATGTATGTGCTTTTACCAAGGGAGAAAATAATTCAACCTTTTTTCCTCCGATGACTGCTGTAACGTAACAGATAGTCCTAATGAGAGCCGACCTACTTGTTCAACTAATTTCATCTGGTAGACTGCCTCTTATATGACTAAACCACGTCATGACCCGTGTGCTTTGGGGCTTGTACATATTGACATCATCCTCATAGCCCCTGCTCATCCATCTCAGAGTCCTGCCTTAATTACAACTGTGAGTCAGTGGTGTGCTCCTGAACCCATTCACAAACTGAGAAGCACACAAAAAGCCCTCTGGGCACAGACGTCAGTTCAACTTATAGTTTCGATTTACATTTGGTTGAGTTGTCAACTAATGTGATTTCAACGTGAAATAAACAAAGCATTTCACCATTTCATTGGATTTAGGTTAAAAGTTGGGTGAAAAAAATATGAATTTCCCATAAGTTAATGACTTTTTGCAAATCCAATCAGTTTTCCACATTTATTCAATGTCATCACATTTACATTTTTTTGTCGTTGAAATGAAGTGGAAGCAATGCTGATTCAACCAGTTTCTGCCCAGTGGGAGAACAGACAAACACACAAACAGATGAAAACAAACAGTTATCCTCTCAAAAGGAATGAATAGCAGCCTGAAAAATTAGCCTGAGTGCAGACTTCTCTTCACTTTTTCCTCTGGGGTAGAGGGACAGTAGTGTGGGCCCAGATCACATTAACTCACATTGAAAACTATAATTGAATACGTACAGAGGGATCTGTTAGCAGAAAAAGTGTTTTAACAAAAGGTAAACAAATATGACTCGTTTCAGGAAACTAGGCCATTTGAACATTACATTTTTTTTATTCAAAATGTAAATACGAATAAAATTGTTTAATTACGAGGCTAGTTGGTTTAGCCATGGAAAAAGGGAGCAACCTTCCTGCTAGCCATTAATGGCTGAGATAATGAGTGGGCTGGACATGCCAAGAGATGAAACACTTCTGTATATAATATGAGCTGGTCAGTCCTGTATGACAATCCTTTCTAACGCATCTTTTTTGGAAGATATCACGTAGTAGAACAGCGTACGTGTTGCTCTCCGCTTTCTAGAGGACCGAGTTTTGAAATCAGTGGAATTAGAGTATGATAGCTAAGGAGATTCTGGCGTTTTGATTGCAAATATGCAGACGTAGTCGAAAAGAGAACACGCAGAAGGCTGTTATATAAAACACCTAAAGGAACCATGGCATCCGTGTCAGAGAGGGAGAAGCGTCCATCCATGTAAGAGAGTCTAGCTAGCTACATTTTTAGAAATTACACGTTTCTAATTTTGTCAGAAAGTATTTTTCATTTCAAGTTAAAGTGTACTGTTAGCTAGCTAGCTAAAGTTGTGTATGCCTGTGTAGTAATATTAGTCGTGTCTCAGAGCCATTTGCATTGCTAGTTATAGCTTAATGTTAGCTAGCTAACATTGAACCTTGTTGGTTAGCTACCTGCAGATTCATGCAGGGTAGTAACGTTATGGGTTGGGATTATGGTTAATTGTTTAGCTAGCTAGCTGTATGTCTAAAGAAAAGACTCCATTATGCAAGTACCAATTTCAATAGAATGTTTATTTATGTCGATGCTCGTCTCTATGGGTTACTTTACCCAAGTTGAGCAGAAGTTCATGGTCTGGTCATTCTTTTCTTCCTCGTGATCGATCTTTTGCCACCATCGAGAAGAGGCGCAAGGTGTCAGTCCTTCATACACCTGATGATGTTTCAAAGTAGATACTTGAAGCACAACCAGCAAAACCATTCAAGGTGATGAGGATGCAATGTGAAGATTTCAGGCACCTCACACATTCTGTCTCAAGCGACCAGCTGGACAACAGATCACTTCAGTGAGGTGGTTAAAAGTCACAGGTATTGCACAGAGAACAGTTTACTAACATCCCATCAACATGCAACATGTTGTTCTAACAATAATATATCCTAATGCTTGACTATGAAAGTTGTTTATTGATGTCAGGAACTTAAAATGTTTCTGTTCTAATTTCAGTTGATCCTTGGAATCTGTACGCCAGACAGAGCCACAGTCTATTTGAGGGATGGAAATCGTGGCTGATCTCCAAACCAAAACAAGGAGCTAAACCTCAACCTCCCTATTTTGCAAGCCACTACCCTAGAGCATATGAGAGTCCTCTGCCCATCAAAAAAAACAAGTACCAAGATCTGATGACCATGCTCAACTACTTGCCAGCTGCTGCACGCTCTTTTTATAAATCACTGTAGAGTGAATAATTTGTTGTTAAACCAAGCTACATAATTAACTGTTTTTTCTGTGAGTTTATGATCCCCTGAACCTGTATAGTATGTTGAATCTGAATACATTTCAGAAGACATGTCACCCCTATTGTAGGAAATTAAATGTATAGTAGGTGTTTTTTATGTGAATCAATTTGTGTAGGATTTGAACCAGCACAATATATTCAATTAATTAAATTTTAAGATGTTGGTCCTAGTGTAGAAAATGTTATGTACAATGTGTTCTGTTGAGAATTATTTTGTGTGTGATCATTTGAACATTTTTTAAATCTGAATTAATTAAAAACAAATAATTCATCACATACAGTATGTGAGTATTCATTTGATCTTGATTCCCTTTTTTTATTCATTACAATATACAGTACGTCTCTCTGTCACCACATTTAGCATTAACTCTAAGCAGTTAATACTTATTTACTGCTGTCACCTCAGTACAGAAGGACATTTCTTGCCTTTAGCATGGGTTTAATGCAATTCAAAACTGAATTGCTGATCATAGTGTTAAACGCAAAGTGAATGGTTTTCTGAACGTTTTGTAATATTGACCGTAGGGACCTGCATAATGGACATGCATATTGGCACATCACATTGATCCATATTTGATATGTACAAGTTGTGCTTGTTTTGATTGAATTAATTTAATTGTATTTTATTTGTGTAGTTATTCTATGGTATGTTCACATTGAGGGCTTCATTTTAAATGAGACTAAGATTTCATGACTCAACTTTTCAGGAAAGTCATCAGTGCTGAAGTTGATAGACCACCTTTAAATGAACCTCCATACAAATTAATTAAATACATATTGCAGTTGTTATTTACATGAAGGGCATCTGTACTTGAAAGTACTTTAAACATCATACCAGGTGTTAAAAAAGGACATCTTACAAGAGTCATGCAAAATGTCACATATACTGTTCTTCCACAAACTGAAATCATCACTGGAGATATACTGTTCTTCCACATTCTAAAAATTAAAACGACAATAAAAAAAGTATTTTTTGAAATAACAAAAAAATATTAATTATAAAATTAACTGATTATCTTAAAATGGAAAAATTGTCACATATATGGTTCTTCGTCTGTAGGATTCAACTGTTGATAGACATAGCTGGTAAATCTACACCGATTTCAGAGCACTCTCGTCTGAGTGTGCCAGAGAGCAGAATAACTGATGAATTTACAAACGCTCAACACTTGTTGAATAGAGCGTCCAGTGTGCGCTCTGAACGCTCCGAGAGCGAAACGCTCTGAATTTATGAAAGGCCAAACTAACAACGCTCTGTGTTTACAAACGCCCAGAGCACACTCTGGCACTCCAGATTAAATTTACGAACACATCCATAGTATAAACCAGCTTTTAGTCTTGAAATCTTTGGTTGTATAGCACATAGCCTCAAATTTGAATCCTTAAAGAGATGGGTGGAGCTAAAGCTTAACTTCTTGTCAATATGGGGGCACTGTTTTCACTTTGTAAAAAATCATGCCCAAATTAAACTGCCTCGTACTCTATTCTAGATCATACAATATGCATATTCTTATTACTATTGGATAAAAAACACTCAAGTTTCTAAAACTGTTTGAATTATATCTGTGAGTAAAACAGAACTCATTTAGCAGCACAAATCTGAAATCGAAGCTCTGTTCCAGGGCCTTCCTATTCATTTGCTTGAAATCTATGGATATACATGCACTTCATACGCCTTCCACTAGATGTCAACAGGCAGTGGGAGGTGGAATGGGGTGTCTAGCTTGATCTGAGGTCGAACAAGAGCTCTTGGAATGACGTGACAACTATTTCCTTTGTCTACCAAGGCGCGGGAAGAACATCAGCATTGGCTTCTAAAAAGCGTTCTGTATAGACGGCTAATATCTCCGGCTTTGATTTCATTTGATACGTGTGATAATATCATCGTAAAGTATGTTTTTTCAATATAGTTTTATCAGATTATTCAACGTTTATCGGGAGTTTTGGAGTTTTCCGTTCTCTGCGTTAGGTGAAGATGGACATCTTCGCGCCACTTGGCTAGCTAATGTTGCTAATTCGACAGGAGAAGAGGAAACAACGATTTATTCTGGACAAAGGACTCCTTGTACAAGATTCTGATGGAAGCTCAGCAAAAGTAAGAACCATTTATGATGTTATTTCGTATTTCTGTGGAAAATGTTTAGTCGTGTTTCCTTCCTTTTTGCAGGCGCTGTCTCGCTATAACGTAAGCTGTTTGTTATGGTAAAGTTATTTTGAAAAATCTAACATGGCGAATGCATTAAGAACTAGTGTATCTTTCATTTGCTGTCCAACATGTATTTTTTAATAAAGTTTATGATCAGTTCTTTGATTAGATTAGGTGACTGTCCAAAATTTCTCCGGAGATTCTGGTGAATCGATGCTACATATTCACAATGTTTAACCACGGGTTGCAGCTCAAAATATGCACATTTTCGAACAAAACATAAGTGTATTGTATAACCTGATTTCATAGGACTGTCATCTGATGAAGTTGGTCAAGGTTAGTGATTAATTTTATATCTTTTGCTGTTTTTTTGCGATCGCTACCTTTGCGGTGAATGAATGCGGTTGTGTGTTTGGCTATTGTGGTAAGCTAATATAATGCTATATTGTGTTTTCGCTGTAAAACACTTTAAAAATCTGAAATATTGTCTGGATTCACAAGATGTTTATCTTTCATTTGTGGTACACCATGTATTTTTCATAAATGTTTTATGATGAGTATTTAGTTATTTCACGTTGCTCTCTGTAATTATTCTTGCTGCTTCGGTGCTATTTGTGATTGTAGCTGCAATGTAAAACTATGATTTATACCTCAAATATGCACATTTTCGAACAAAACATAGATTTATTGTATAATATGTTATAAGACTGTCATCTGATGAAGTTGTTTCTTGGTTAGTGACTAATTATATCTCTATTTGGTCGGTTTTGTGATAGCTACCTATGTGGTAAAAAAATTGTGAAAATATGCGGTTGAGTCTTTTGCTATTGTGGTTAGCTAATAGAAATACATATTGTGTTTTCGCTGTAAAACATTTAAAAAATCGGAAATGATGGCTGGATTCACAAGATATGTATCTTTCATTTGCTGTATTGGACTTGTGATTTCATGATATTTATATGCTAGTATTTACTTGTGGCGCTATGCTAGGCTATGCTGGTCAGCTTTTTTACTGATGAGGATGCTCCCGGATCAGGGATGGTGATGAAGTAGAGGTTAAAAGGGTGTGAACAATGCTGAATGGGTGTAGACAAAGAGCTCTCCAGTAGGTAACAAACCATTGAAGGGCCTTTTTCTCAACAGTGAGTTTACAAGTTTATCAACTTTCAAAGCAGAGTCCCTACTTTTATCCAGTGTAAAAAACACAATTTAAAATGTTGCTACATAAGACTGAATCAAGCTGGTCGGTCACAAATACGTTTGTTTAAAATAACTTTCTTTTTTTGCAATTATGCAGCTAATTCACTGCAATTCTACACATTTTGCCATGGGGTGGGGAATATTTTTTGCAGTTTAAAAAGCACATTTCATGAAATTCTACATATATTGCTATGACTTCTGCCATGTTATTATGATATCTGAGTAAGAATCACGAACAAAATCAATGCGTGACCCCTGGAGGTCAAGGCCCATGGACAAGTAATTTGGCCATGATTAGTACAAGTTTAGATAGCACCATATTAATAGGCCCACGGCGTGCTAACAGAAGACCAGTCAGTGTTTCAGGGTGTGTTCATTGTCATAGTAACAACTGCAAAAAAATACTTACATTAAAAATAATTGATCACCCCAAATCAAATCAAATTGTATTTGTCACATGCGCCCGAATACAACGCCTTACCGTGAAATATTTACTAAATAAACTAAAGTAAAAAATAAAATGGTTCTGAGTCAATGTGCAGGGTTACAGGTTTTTCAAGGTATTTTGTACATGTAGATAGGGGTAAAGTGACTATACATAGATAATAAACAGCGAGTAGCAGCTGAGTAAAAATGAAAATAGTTTGTGTGGCCATTTGATTAATTGGTCAGCAGTCTTATAGCTTGGGGGTAGAAGCTGTTAAGGAGCCTTTTGGACCTAGACTTGACGCTCCGGTACCACTTGCCGTGCGGTAGCAGAGAGAACAGTCTATGACTTGGGTAATTGGGTGCATAGCTAGATATTAGGCCTATAAATATATAACTGTCAAAGTGCAAGAAAAAAATTAAATGGCATGTCTGTGCGTTCCTCTAGGCTGCTCTTTGCAGTTCCTCCAGGCTACTCTTTGTAGTTCCTCCAGACTACTCTGCAGTCCCAGACACGCAAAGCTCCACTGTTGATTAGGCCGCCTACAATAACACAGTGCAAAAAGGAATTGTTTTATTGTTATTAAATGAGTACACAATATGTGTCTACAGGCTGTAACCTGTAGTGATGTAGGATAATTTGAATAACCATCAGTGGCATGTATTCATGGCTGCCAAGGGAAGCCAGGCTTCCACAGATATGTGACAAATAAAAAATAAAAAAAATTAAAATCATAAAATAATTTATCTTTCGTCTCTCTGTGTTTTCATAATTTTCTGTCAATTTGCAAGTGTCTGAATCAATTTGCAAGCATTTTAGCTAGGTAGCCTATGAAAACAAAAAATAAAAGCGTATTGACAGAGCCACAGACCGTTTTGTCAACATGAAAGAGAGGAGAATGGCATTGGTGTTTAACTTGTCAACAAGTAGGGTGAGTAAACATTATTTTATTTATTATTGCACGTACAAGACAGACACACACACTCAGACAGAAATCAGTACCATGGACAGCCACATGATATTTAGCCACATTGATTGGACTAAATTGTTTTAGGTATCTTTAAGTTTGTTTTCAGTGTATTGAACTAAGCATATATAGCCTTGATGATTTGATGATGTTTAAATGTTTAAGTTGATACAGTGCTGGAATAGCGAAGGCAGGGCTCCTGATGTCCTTGTGCTGACTCGCAGTTACTCCGTAGTTCTAAATCAGTAGTTGTTTAGTAAACTGTCGAAAACATTAACACGCTTGACCATGCTACAGGTCATATAACTCTTTGTTAAATGCACTATTTGCTTTGTGGACTTCACCGGACAGATGTTGCTCTCCGGTTTTCTGATGAAACAACCATATGCGTTGTTAAATTTATTTTGCCAATGTGTGACTGGACTTTTTGTTGTCACAGCCTTATTGTATATCATGGTGGCTTATGGGTTATAGAACAAACAACGCAATTATCACGACATACGTTGTAATATGGATTTTTTACTGGCTTGGCTTTCCAGTGAGTTTACACCGCAAACGTCCTTTCTTGTTTTATGCTGAAATAACTGCCTACATCCTATGCCTGGTTATGTAACCATTTGGATCAGTTTGGGTGTATTCTGGACAGTTTAGAAGGTCCAGAAAGGGTACATTAGCATGCCAGTAATACCCACTGGGCAGAGATGTCATTTTAAAGTCTATTCCACGTTGGTTCAACATCATTTCATTGAAATTACATGGAAACAACGTTGATTCAATCAAATCAAATCAAATTTATTTATATAGCCCTTCGTACATCAGCTGATATCTCGAAGTGCTGTTCAGAAACCCAGCCTAAAACCCCCAAAACAGCAAGCAATGCAGGTGTAGAAGCACGGTGGCTAGGAAAGACTCTCTAGAAAGGCCAAAACCTAGGAAGAAACCTAGAGAGGAACCAGGCTATGAGGGGTGGCCAGTCCTCTTCTGGCTGTGCCGGGTGGAGATTATAACAGAACATGGCCAAAATGTTCAAATGTTCATAAATGACTAGCATGGTCAAATAATAATAATCACAGTAGTTATCGAGGGTGCAGCAAGTCAACACCTCAGGAGTAAATGTCAGTTGGCTTTTCATAGCCGATCATTAAGAGTATCTCTACCGCTCTCTACCGCTCCTATGTGTGCCCAGTGGGTAGTGTGTATTTTGTCAAGATGTAGCCCGGTGCTAAGATACAGGAAAATATGGCCTTCTCCTGCCACTGAGATCTGCTGTCTACCCTCCTTTCCAGCTCCCCTCCAGGTCTGTTTTACATTCAATAAGCAAGAGCAAGCATCCATCTCTCCTCCAATAAGGCTGGTAGTAAAGAAAATATGTTGAAATAAGTGTTCAACAAGGTATTGTAGTCTGATTAAAGAAGAATATCCGAGGCACCTGTGAGGCCACGTGAATAATTGAACAAACCAAGCAATGTGTCACGCCCTGGCCATAGAGAGGCTTTTATTCTCTATGTTGGTTAGGCAAGGGTGTGACTAGGGTGGGCATTCTAGTTTCTTTATTTCTATGTTTTCTATTTCTTTGTTTTTGGCCCGAGTGTGGTTCCCAACCAGAGGCTGCTGTCTATCGTTGTCTCTGATTGGGAATCATACTTAGGTAGCCTTTTTACCACCTGTGTTTTGTGGGTAGTTATTTTCTGTTTAGTCTCTGTTACCTTACAGAACTGTTTGCTTTCGTTTTGTTACTTTGTTCGATTGTTTTTTGATAAATAACTAATAATGAACGCATTTCACGCTGTGCTTTGGTCCGCTCATTCCGACGACAGGCGTTACACAATGAAGACAGACAGGCTCAGAGATGTGTAGCCTAAGTTAGAAGTGTATGCATATTAGCCCATAATTCATTAGCTCAATGTTGCTGAAAACCTTTTCTCAATAGGGGGTGCTGTTTGCACTTTGTAATAATTTCGTTCCCAAATTAAACTGCCTCGTACTCAATTCTTGCTCGTACAATATGTATATTACTATTACTATTGGATAACACTCTCTAGTTTCTAAAACCGTTTGAATTACATCTGTGAGTAAAACAGAACTCGAGTTGGAGCAATTTTCCCATGAGGAAGTGAGAAATCTGAAATCTGCAGGCTATTCTGAGGTCGGTTTATTAATTTGCATGTCTTCTATTGGTTGAGATGCACTGCATACGCCTTCCCCTGGATGTCAGCGAATAGTGAGAATTGAAATGGAGTTGCTAGGCAGATCTGAGGCCTTATAAATGGGCTGGCAACGTGGGGTCCTCCCTTTCTTCTCTTCGCCATGACGCAAGACAGACCTCAGGATGGCGTTCTAGAAAGCTCCCGTTATAGCCCTTAGATATATCCGGCTCTGATTTTATTCGATATAGGTGTTAAAGACATCATAATGTTGTTATTTTAAACCGAGTTATATCAGTTTATATCAGTATATTGCGATTTTCGGGTATTTATTTGTGCTGCGTTCTAGGGAGTTGGGTACGTCTGGTCCACATGGCTAATGTTTCCTGCTAATTCCAACGTTGAAGGCGACAATCTACAACCGAGCAACGATTCTTTTGGAAAAAGGACAACTTGCCCAAGATTCTGATGGGAGCTCATCAAAAAGTAAAAACTATTTATGATGTTAATTCGTTGTTCTGTTGAAAAATGTAAAACTCATATTCCGCCATTAATTTCGGTGCGGTCTCGCTTTAACCTGTTGGGGATGGGGGCGCTGTTTAGACTATTTATGCTAATTGGGTAATTTTTGAAACGGCTTCCCACAAAATCCTTGATCGTACAATATGCATATTATTATTATTATTGGATAGAAAACAGTCTATAGTTTCTATAGGAGTTGAAATTTTGTCTCTAAGTGGAACAGAGCCCATTCTACAGCAATTTCCCTGACATGGATTCAGATTTCAGAAATGTTGGCCACTGTTCTGAAGTCAGTTAAAAGGGCACTCTTATTGCTATGACTGTACGGACACTTCTTACGTCTTCCCCTGGATGCCTTTACGTGATGACGATTCCAATGGGGTCGATTGCGCGTTCACAGGCCCTATAAATCAAAAAACCCTGTAGCTAGCAAGTCTTTTCTTGGTGCGTCACGCGCGTGGAGGACACCGACCCTCTCCTGTTCCAAGCGTTAGTTTAGCCTGTTATATTTCTCCGGTCATCTTTTCACTCGTTATAGGAGTTAAAAACATCATAAGGTAGTTAATTTAAAGCGTTTTATAGCAATTTATATCCGTTTAGTGCGATTTTGGGACATTTATTTTTGCAACGATGTGAATAGTTGGGCACGCTTTTCAGTTCATCCCGAACGCAGTTGGCATTTCCACATGGCAAGAGGACAGCTTTCCACCAAAAGACGATTGCTCCCAAGAAAGGATCCTTTGCCCAAGATACTGATGGAAGAACAGCTCAAGGTAGGACATTTTTATTATGATAAATCGTGTTTCTGTCGAAACATTTTAGTGGCTTAGGACGCCATGTTTTTTGACGTAGCTTCGCTTGGCGCAAACTGTATTGAAAAGTAAGGATAAATTAAAAAATGTTATTCCGCAATTGTATTAAGAATTAAATTGTCTATCAATCCCTGTCCACCCTATATTTTTTAGTCACGTTTATGAGTATTTATGTATAAGAGTAGATCACTGTCTAAGTGGCGCAAGGACTTTTTCTGACCAGCTTGTCTACATTTCACATTGTCTAACCATGATTTTGGTGGCTAAATATAAACATTTGTGATCAAACTCTATATGGAATGTGTAATATGATGTTACAGGAGTGTCATCGGAAGAATTCTGAGAAGGTTAGTGAAAAAATTAATATCTTTTGGCGATGTTGACTTTTATCGCTCACTTTGGCTAGAATCAATGCTGGGCTGCTATGTGCTATATGCTATGCTAATATAACGATTTATTGTGTTTTCGCTGTAAGACACTTAGAAAATCTGAAATATTGTCTGTATTCACAGGATCTGTGTCTTTCGATTCGTGTATGCTGTGTATTTTTACGAAATGTTTGATGATTAGTAAGTAGGTAAACACGTTGCTCTAAGTAGTTTTTCTATTCCATTTGTGACGGTGGGTGCAATTGTAACCTATGCCATCTACCTGAAATATGCACTTTTTTCTAACAAAACCTATCCCATACCATAAATATGTTATCAGACTGTCATCTGATGAGTTTTTTTGTTGGTTAGGGGCTATAAATATCTTAGTTTAGCCGAATTGGTGATGGCTACTGGTGTTGGTGGACAAATAAAAGATGGTGGATTATGCTAATGTGTTTTTAGGTAATAGATGTACATCTTTACATATTGTGTCTTCCCTGTAAAACATTTTAAAAATCGGACATGTTGACTGGATTCACAAGATCTGTGTCTTTCATTAGCTGTATTGGACTTTAATGTGTGAAAGTTAAATATTTAAAAAAAAAAAATTTTTTGAATTTCGCGGCACTGGTTTTTCAGTGGGGGGGGGGGGGTGTGCCGCTAGCGCCACGCTGATCCTAGACAGGTTAACGCACGCTGTATGTCGTAGTAATGTTAATTTTTAAAATCTAACACAGCGATTGCATTAAGAACTAATGTATCTTTCATTTGCTGTCCAACCTGTATTTTTTAGTCAAGTTTAAATTTAGTTACTGATTAGATTAGGTGCTTCTCCCAAGATTTCTCCCGACATATTGTTGGCAGCTTGGCTACTATTCTCATTGTATAACCACGATTTGTGCCGCTAAATATGCACATTTTCGAACAAACTCTATATGTATTGTGTAATATGATGTTATAGGACTGTCATCTGAAGAAGTTTGAGAAGGTTAGTGAAAAAATTAATATCTTTTGCTGGTTTATTCGTTATCGCTATTGTTGGCTTGAATCAATGCTGTTGTGTGGTTGGCTATTGTAGTAAGCTAATATAATGCTATATTGTGTTTTCGCTGTAAAACACTTAAAATATCTGAAATATTGGCTGGATTCACAAGATCTTTGTCTTTCATTTGCTGTACGCTGTGTATTTTCCATAAATGATTTATGATGAGTATTTAGATAATTCACGCTGGTCTCTGTGGTTATTTTAGTTGCTTTGGTGAGAGTTGTGATGGTGGCTGCAATGGTAAACTATGATTTATACCTGAAATATGCAAATTTTTCTAACAAAACATATGCTATACAATAAATATGTTATCAGACTGTCATATGATGAAGTTGTTTCTTGGTTAGTGGCTATTTATATCTTTATTTGGTCGAAATTGTGATAGCTACCTATGCAGGAAAAAAATGGTGGGAAAAAAAAGTTGTGTCTTTTGCTATCGTGGTTAGCTAATAGATTTACATATTGTGTCTTCCCTGTAAAACATTTTAAAAATCAGAAATGATGGCTGGATTCACAAGATGTGTGTTTTTCATCTGGTGTCTTGGACTTGTGATTTAAGGATATTTAGATGCTAGTATTTACTTGTGACGCTATGCTAGGCTATGCTAGTCAGCTTTTTTACTGGTGGGGTGCTCCCGGATACGGGATTGTGATGAAGTAGAAGTTAATATAGCAGTGACTATATCCAGTCAATTTACACAGCTAAAGAAATAAAGTGAAAGCAGTAATACAAATTTGCAGCTATTTGACTTGACCACGAGCGTCTTCTACAAAAAAAAAAATTGAGGTACGAATATACAATGCTCAAAAAAATAAAGGAAACACTTAAACAACACAATGTAACTCCAAGTCAATCACACTTATGTGAAACCAAACTGTCCACTTAGGAATCAACACTGATTGATAATAAATTTCACATGCTGTTGTGCAAATGGAATAGACAAAAGGTGGAAATTTTAGGCAATTAGCAAGACACCCTCAATTAAGGAGTGGTTCTGCAGGTGGTGACCACAGACCACTTCTCAGTTCCTATGCTTCCTGGATGATGTTTTGGTCACTTTTCAATGCTGGCGGTGCTTTCACTCTAGTGGTAGCATGAGACGGAGTCTACAACCCACACAAGTGGCTCATGTAGTGCAGCTCATCCAGGATGGCACATCAATGCGAGCTGTGGCAAGAAGGTTTGCTGTGTCTGTCAGCGTAGTGTCCAGAGCATGGAGGCGCTACCAGGAGACAGGCCAGCACATCAGGAGATGTGGAG
Source organism: Salvelinus fontinalis (assembly GCF_029448725.1). Taxonomy (NCBI): domain Eukaryota; kingdom Metazoa; phylum Chordata; class Actinopteri; order Salmoniformes; family Salmonidae; genus Salvelinus; species Salvelinus fontinalis. Next base: position 47,108,166 of record NC_074676.1, on the reverse strand, counting down.
GAGGCCGTAGGAGGGTAACAACCCAGCAGCAGGACCGCTACCTCCGCCTTTGTGCAAGGAGGAGCAGGTGGAACACTGCCAGGGACCTGCAAAATGACCTCCAGCAGGCCACAAATGTGCATGTGTCTGCTCAAACGGTCAGAAACAGACTCCATGAGGGTGGTATGAGGGCCCGACGTCCACAGGTGGGGGTTGTGCTTACAGCCCAATACCGTGCAGGACGTTTGGCATTTGCCAGAGAACACCAAGATTGGCAAATTCGCCACTGGCGCCCTGTGCTCTTCACAGATGAAAGCAGGTTCACACTGAGCACATGTGACAGACGTGACAGAGTCTGGAGACGCCGTGGAGAACGTTCTGCTGCCTGCAACATCCTCCAGCATGACCGATTTGGCGGTGGGTCAGTCATGGTGTGGGGTGGCATTTCTTTGGGGGTCGCACAGCCCTCCATGTGCTCACCAGAGGTAGCCTGACTGCCATTAGGTACCGTGATGAGATCCTCAGACCCCTTGTGAGACCATATGCTGGTGCGGTTGGCCCTGGGTTCCTCCTAATGCAAGACAATGCTAGACCTCATGTGGCTGGAGTGTGTCAGCAGTTCCTGCAAGAGGAAGGCATTGATGCTATTGACTGCCCCCCCCCCCCCCCGTTGCCCAGACCTGAATCCAATTGAGCACTTCTGGGACATCATGTCTCGCTCCATCCACCAACGCCACGTTGCACCACAGACTGTCCAGGAGTTGGCGGATGCTTTAGTCCAGGTCTGGGAGGAGATCCCTCGGGAGACCATCCGCCACCTCATCAGGAGCATGCCCAGGCATTGTAGGGAGGTCATACAGGCACGTGGAGGCCACACACACTACTGAGCCTCATTTTGACTTGTTTTAAGGACATTACATCAAAGTTGGATCAGCCTGTAGTGTGGTTTTCCACTTTAATTTTGAGTGTGACACCAATTCCAGACCTCCATGGGTTGATAAATTTGATTTCCATTGATCATTTTTGTGTGATTTTGATGTGTTATTTTAGTGTTCCCTTTATTTTTTTGAGCAGTGTAAATGGATAGGTTGTATAATCCTCCTACATCTTTATCGTTGTGAAATCATACAAATGTGTGTGAATCAATCCAATATTAACACACACAACAATTTTTTTTTTACGGAACAAAAGTAAACTTTGAATTTGTAGGTTTAAAATATCCCTCATGGCCGAAGTTGACCTATTTTAAGTAATGCCATTGGTTGGTGAATATAAAGTCTAAGATCTTTGATAGGCTGATGAAGAATTTGTTACAGGATATAATCACTGCCACCTGGTGAGGTTAGCATAGGGCTAACGTGTGCCATGTTATTTGATGGGAACAGCTACAATTGAGCCGGAGAAACTGTTTACATGTGAATGGTTGCTTAAGGCCCCAACATATTCAGTACATATTTTATATTTTCAGTAAAACAATATACATTTTAAATTGAACACATTTGAATGGGAAGGGAGAGTTCCGTTTGAGGCCCAAAAAGCAGGCAGAGCTGAGTTTGGGAGTCAGACAAGTCTATAAATATGTTCCATACATTTTCTGTGGTTGAAAAACTTAAAGCATATGTACAGTACTTCTATAAAGAAGAAGTCAGACAAGCTGCTTCTTCAGCTCTCACTTACAGCACTGTGTCTTTCTAGAGCTGCACAAACCACCCGTTAGAAAGTCTGCCTGGAAAATGTTCTAGAACTGCATTTGATTTTTTACCTTTATTTAACCCGTCAAGTCAGTTAAGAACAAATTCTTATTTTCAATGACGGCCTAGGAACAGTGGGTTAACTGCCTTGTTCAGGGGCAGAACGACAGATTTTTACCTTGTCAGCTCTGGGATTTGATTTTGCAACCTTTCGGTTACTAGTCCAACGCTCTAACCACTAGGCTACCTACATAAACCACCCATAAGACTGTCTCCCTGGACCCCCCATTAGAAACTCCCCAGGGACCACCCATAAGAATGTCTCCCTGCACCACCCATTAGAAACTCCCCAGGGACCACCCGTTAGAAAGTCTCCAGGGACCACCCGTTAGAAAGTCTCCAGGGACCACCCGTTAGAAAGTCTCCAGGGACCACCCGTTAGAAAGTCTCCAGGGACCACCCGTTAGAAAGTCTCCAGGAACCACCCGTTAGAAAGTCTCCAGGGACCACCCGTTAGAAAGTCTCCAGGAACCACCCGTTAGAAAGTCTACAGGGACCACCCGTTAGAAAGTCTCCAGGGACCACCCGTTAGAAAGTCTCCAGGGACCACCCGTTAGAAAGTCTCCAGGAACCACCCGTTAGAAAGTCTCCAGGGACCACCCGTTAGAAAGTCTCCAGGGACCACCCGTTAGAAAGTCTCCAGGGACCACCCGTTAGAAAGTCTCCAGGAACCACCCGTTAGAAAGTCTCCAGGAACCACCCGTTAGAAAGTCTCCAGGGACCACCCATTAAAAAGTCTCCAGGGACCACCCATTAGAAAGTCTCCAGGGACCAACCATTGGAAAGTCTCCAGGGACCACCCATTAGAAAGTCTCCAGGGACCACCCATTAGAAAGTCTCCAGGGACCACCCGTTAGAAAGTCTCCAGGGACCACCCGTTAGAAAGTCTCCAGGGACCACCCGTTAGAAAGTCTCCAGGGACCACCAGTTAGAAAGTCTCCAGGGACCACCCGTTAGAATGTCTAAAGGGACCACCCGTTAGAAAGTTTACAGGGACCACCCGTTAGAAAGTCTCCAGGGACCACCCGTTAGAAAGTCTCCCTGGACCTCGCCAGACCTCTCTCTTCACTCACCAGGGAACAGTAGACCTAGGATGATGTGAACTCTTCGACCTCTCATCATCATGACATCATGAAGCCCTCTTTCACTTCGTGGGTGGCATGAAACCACAGGGGATGAGAGAGAGAGAGAAAGAGAGAGAGAGCGATTCATCCCAGAGTGACACAGGAAGGTGAGACATGAGTACAGTATGTGGTAGGTAAACCACCTGGTTAAGAAAATAACAAAAAAACGTGCTCAGGTGCATTAATGCTCAGGAGTGTAAAAAGCATTTGAAGAGTTTCTTTCCAAAATGCTATATATCCATTTTCAAAAATGTTGGTAAATTAGCTTTTATTATTTAATAAATAACTTATGAAAAAGATTGGTGTGTATTTTCACTATCTAATCAGGGCATGGGGTTGTTCATTGACAGACATGTATTTGTTTAAAATCTAATCTATGGTTTCATTTCAGGGACAAAATAATCATGTTATTCTGCCTCTCTTAGAGAAATAGTACTGCTAGGTTTTACACAGTCAAATGGAACAAATAACTACATTTTGAAATGTACAAAGAACTGTACAAATAATACATTTGTGACATCAATAAATACTGTGTGTATATATGTATATAATTTTTATTTTTTTAAGTAATATGAGATCTGTATGTAAAACATTTACACTTGACATTTTTTTTGTCATTGAGCAGATGCTCTTTTGCAGGGTGCCTTACAGTAAATGACTTCATCTTAACATCGCTAGGTGAGACAACCACATACCGCAGTCAAATATACAGTATACAAACATTCCATTCCACCTGAACAATGGATATACAGTAGATTGCAACAACAAAGAATTGTGAACATAGCATTTTGCCAATAAACGCTTCATTTGTTACAATAGTTTTTGGCAGCAGAGGTCACAAAGGTCAAATAAGCTGTTGGGCTGTTCCAGAGACAGCCCAGGAAGGATGTTGATGGCCGAGTGGCCCTGGTTACCCAGGAGACCTTACAGGAAGGATGTTCAAATGGCCCTGGTTACCCAGGAGACCTTACAGTAAGGATGTTGATGGCCGAGTGGCCCTGGTTACCCAGGAGACCTTACAGGAAGGATGTTGAAGGTCGAGTGGGCTTGTTTGCCCGAGAGACTTCGCAGTGCGCAAGCAAGCGGCAACAGACCCCTGCACCCTAGGCAGGGACGGATCTGTTCAGAACATCGGGGTGGGGGAGTAGGAAAGTGTGCGTTTGTGTTTGTGTGTTTCTTCTTTTGGGTGGGTGGGGTGGGGGGTTTATTCATTCAAGTTGTAGTTCACAGAAGGTTTTGAGCATTAACTGTAGCTGTGTACACGATAATACAAGCCTTCAGTACTACTGTATGTATCAAAATATATAATGAATGAAATGAATTACATTTTATTTTCTTGTCAAATCGCCAATTGGCAACCCATCGCTTATGGGATTAATTGACATATTAACAAACATTACAAACATTTCCTATGGTAATTGAATGATAATTCTTCAATATTTATTTAACTAGAATGTAGTTTTGAACTGAGGAATTTGTTGTATTTTGCCACTGGAGCCCAAAGAGGTGATGTAGTGTATGGAACCCCTGCTCGGCATTATCTCAACATAAACTGATTGCATTGCTGTACTGTAGATTGTGAATTGGGGCACACCAAATCCAATGCACATGTAGGATTTTCAATTGTACACTGAACAAAAATATGAACGCAAACTTGCACCAATTTAAAATATTTTAATTGAGATACAGTTCATATAAGGAAATCAGTCATTTGAAATAAATGCATTAGGCCCTAATCGATGGATTTCAAATGACTGGGCATGGATGCATAGGCCCACCGACTGCGGAGCTTTCCCCACAAAAAGGGCTTTATTACAGACAGAAATATTCCTCAGCACACCCCCAACCCCCACCCTCCCTCTGACAATTCCGCAGGTGAAGAAGCCGGATGTAGCTGGTTTGACGTACATCCAAATTCTCTGAAACAACAGCGGAGGCAGTTTATGGTAGAGACATGAACATTCAGTTCTCTGGCAACAGCTCCAGTGGACATTCCTGCAGTCGGCATGCCAATTGCACACTCCCTCAAAACTTGAGACATCTGTGGCATTGTGTTGTGTGACAAAACTGCACATTTTGAAGTGGCCTTTTATTATCCCCAGCACAAGGTGCACCTGTGTAATGAGCATGCTGTTTAATCAGCTCCTTGATATTCTACACCTGTCAGGTGGCTGGATTATCTTGGCAAAGGATAAATTCTCACTAACAGGAATGTAAACAAATTTGTGCACATAATGTGAGAGAAATAAGCTTTTTGTGAGTATGGAACATTTCTGGGATATTTTATTTCAGCTCATGAAACATTGGACCAACACTTTTTTGCGTTTATATTTTTTTCAGTGTATTATTATCGCTATGAAACTGTGGTGTTGATAAATGAAGTTGTTGATTTATGGCAGACTTGTTGCAAATACGTGAGTTAAACAGAGTTCAGATGTAAGGTTACAAATAAAAATTCTGAAATTTCTATCAACTAAAAACTAAATATATATGAAACATGAAATAATGAAAAGGTTAGATTATTTTCATTTGTAGAGTTATTTGATATTCTTGGTATACAGCTCTCTATCCACCGGATGTGTACCAAACTCACTAAAAGTGGCAGTGATAAAGCCTGTCTTGAAAAAGCCAAACCTTGACCCTGAAAATGTAAAAAACTAATCGGCCTATATCGAATCTTCCATTCCTCTCAAAAAAAATTGAAAAAGCTGTTGCGCAGTAACTCACTGCCTTTCTGAAGACAAACAATGTATACGAAACGCTTCAGTCTGGTTTTAGACCCCATCATAGCACTGAGACTGCACTTGTGAAGGTGGTAAATGACCTTTTAATGGCGTCAGACCGAGGCTCTGCATCTGTCCTCGTGCTACTAGACCTTAGTGCTGCCTTTGACACCATTGATCACCACATTCTTTTGGAGAGACTGGAAACCCAAATTGGTCTACACGGACAAGTTCTGGCCTGGTTTCGATCTTACCAGTCGGAAAGATATCAGTTTGTCTCTGTGAATGGTTTGTCCTCTGACAAATCAACTGTACATTTCGGTGTTCCTCAAGGTTCCGTTTTAGGACCACTATTGTTTTCACTATATATTTTACCTCTTGGGGATGTTATTCGAAAACATAATGTTAACTTTCACTGCTATGCGGATGACAAACAGTTGTACATTTCAATGAAACATGGTGAAGCCCCAAAATTTCCCTCGCTAGAAGCCTGTGTTTCAGACATAAGGAAGTGGATGGCTGAAAACTTTCTACTTTTAAACTCGGACAAAACAGAGATGCTTGTTCTAGGTCCCAAGAAACAAAGAGATCTTCTGTTAAATCTGACAATTCATCTTGATGGTTGTAAAGTCGTCTCAAATAAAACTTTGAAGGACCTCGGCATTACTCTTGACCCTGATCTCTCTTTTGACGAACATATCAAGACTGTTTCAAGGACAGCTTTTTTCCATCTACGTAACATTGCAAAAATCAGAAATTTTCTGTCCAAAAATGATGCAGAAAAATTTATCCATGCATTTGTTACTTCTAGGTTAGACTACTGCAATGCTCTACTTCCCGGCTACCCGGATAAAGCACTAAATAAACTTCAGTTAGTGCTAAATACGGCTGCTAGAATCCTGACTAGAACCAAGAAATTTGATCATATTACTCCAGTGCTAGCTTCCCTACACTGGCTCCCTGTTAAGGCAAGGGCTGATTTCAAGGTTTTACTGTGAACCTATAAAGCGTTACATGGGCTTGCTCCTACCTATCTTTCCGAGTTGGTCCTGCCGTACATACCAATACGTACGCTACGGTCACAAGACGCAGGCCTCCTAATTGTCCCTAGAATTTCTAAGCAAACAGCGGGAGGCAGGGCTTTCTCCTATAGATCTCAATTTTTATGGAACAGTCTGCCTACCCATGTGAGAGACGCAGACTCGGTCTCAACCTTTAAGTCTTTACTGAAGACTAATCTCTTCAGTAGGTCATATGATTGAGTGTAGTCTGGCCCAGGAGTGTGAAGGTGAACGGAAAGGCTCTGGAGCAACGAACCGCCCTTGCTGTCTCTGCCTGGCCGGTTCCCCTCTCTCCACTGGGATTCTCTGCCTCTAACCCTATTACAGGGGCTGAGTCACTGGCTTACTGGTGCTCTTTCATGCCTTCCCTAGGAGGGGTGCGTCACTTGAGTGGGTTGAGTTACTGATGTGATTTTCCTGTCTGGGTTGGCGCCCCCCTTTGGTTTGTGCTGTGGTGGAGATCTTTGTGGGCTATACTCGGCCTTGTCTCAGGATTGTAAGTTGGTGGTTGAAGATATCCCTCTAGTGGTGCGGGGGCTGTGCTTTGGCAAAGTGGGTGGGGTTATATCCTTCCTGTTTGGCCCTGTCTGGGGGTATCTTCGGATGGGGCCACAGTGTCTCCTGACCGCTCCTGTCTCAGCCTCCAGTATTTATGCTGCAGTAGTTTATGTGTCGGGGGGCTTAGGTCAGTTGGTTATACCTGGAGTACTTCTCCTGTCTTATCCAGTGTCCTGTGTGAATTTAAGTATGCTCTCTCAAATTCTCTCGTTCTCTCTTTCTTTCTCTCTCTCTGAGAACCTGAGCCCTAGGACCATACGTCAGGACTACCGGGCATGATGACTCCTTGCTGTCCCCAGTCCGCCTGGCCCTGCTGCTATTCCAGTTTCAACTGTTCTGCCTGTGTTTACGGAACCCCTACCTGTCCCAGACCTGCTGTTTTCAACTCTTAATGATCGGCTATGAAAAGCCAACTGAGATTTATTCCTGATTATTATTTGACCATGCTTGTCACTTATGAACATTTTTGAACATCTTGGCATAGTTCTGTTATAATCTCCACCCGGCACAGCCAGAAGAGGACTGGCCACCCCTCATAGCCTGGTTCCTCTCTAGGTTTCTTCCTAGGTTTTGGCCTTTCTAGGGAGTTTTTCCTAGCCACCGTGCTTCTACACCTGCATTACTAGCTGTTTGGGGTTTTAGGCTGGGTTTCTGTACAGCACTTCGAGATATTAGCTGATGTACGAAGGGCTATATAAAATAAACTTGATTGATTGACTTGATTGTATAGAGTCATGATGTCACAAATGTCTTTTGTATAATAATGACCATAATACATTGTGTGCTTATTGACTTTCTGGGGTATCAGCATTCTTGTCCTTATCAGAGCTCATCATGTGCGATAGATGATGAACCTAGTTTTGTCCCATGGAATAAATGTTGTGGATCTTAATGTTTATCCTCATAATCCTGGACTATCGGACCACCATTTTATTACGTTTACTATCGCAACAAATAATCTGCTCAGACCCCAACCAAGGATCATCGAAAGCCGTGCATTGTCGGAACTTGTGCTTCTAGTTCCGACAATACAGTAATAACCAACGAGTAATCTAACCTAACAATTCCACAACTACTACCTTGTGTGTATAAGGTAGTAGTTGTGGAATTGTTAGGTTAGATTACTCGTTGGTTATTACTGCATTGTCGGAACTAGAAGCACAAGCATTTCCCTACACTCGCATTAACATCTGCTAACCATGTGTATGTGACAAATAAAATTTGATTTGATTTGATTTTATAAAGTCTCAGACAACCCAAAGATTCCTTGATGCCCTTCCAGACTCGCTCCACCTACCCAAGGAAGTTAGAGTACAAAAATCAGTTAACCACCTAACGGAGGAACTCAATTTAACCTTGCGTAATACCCTAGATGCAGTCGCACCCCTAAAAACACAAAACATTTGTCATAAGAAACTAGCTCCCTGGTATACAGAAAATACCCGAGCTCTGAAGCAAGCTTCCAGAGAATTGGAATGGAAATGGCGCTACACAAAATTGGAAGTCTTCTGACTAGCTTGGAAAGACAGTGCCGTGCAGTATCGAAGAGCCCTCACTGCTGCTCGATCATCCTACTTTTCCAACTTAATCGAGGAAAATAAGAACAATTCAACATTTAATTTTTATACTGTCGCAAAGCTAACTAAAAAGTAGCATTCCCCGAAGAGAGGGTGGCTTTCACTTCAGCAGTAATAAATTCATGAACTTCTTTGAGGAAAATATCATGATCATTAAAAACAAATTACGGACTCCTCTTTAAATCTGCGTATTCCTCCAAAGCTCAGTTGTCTTGAGACTGCACAACTCTGCCAGGAACTAGGATCAAGGGAGACACTCAAGTTTTTTAATACTATATCTCTTGACACATTGATGAAAATAATCATGGCCTCTAAACCTTCAAGCTGCATACTGGACGCTATTCCAACTAAATTACTGAAAGAGCTGCTTCCTGTGCTTGGCCCTCCTATGTTGAACATAATAAACGGCTCTCTATCCACCGGATGTGTACCAAACTCACTAAAAGTGGCAGTGATAAAGCTTCTCTTGAAAAGCCAAACCTTGACACAGAAAATATTTAAAAAACTATTGGCCAATATCGAATCTCCCATTACTCTCCCCCCAAAAATTAAAAGCTGTTGCGCAGCAACTCACTGCCATCCTGAAGACAAGCAATGTATACGAAACGCTTCAGTCTGGTTTTAGACCCCATCATAGCACAAAGACTGCACTTGTGAAGGTGGTAAATTACCTTTTAATGGTGTCAGTCCGAGGCTCTGCATCTGTCCTCGTGCTCCTAGACCTTAGTGCTGCATTTGATACCATCGATCACCCCATTCTTTTGGAGAGATTGGAAACCCAAAATGGTCAACATGGACAAGTTCTGGCCTGGTTTAGATCTTATCTGTCGGAAAGATATCAGTTTGTCTCTGTGGATGGTTTGTCCTCTGACAAATCAACTGTAAATTTCAGTGTTCCTCAAGGTTCCGTTTTAGGACCACTATTGTTTTCACTATATATTTTACCTCTTGGTGATGTCATTCGGGAACATAATGTTAACTTTCACTGCTATGTGGCTGACACACAGCTGTACATTTCGATGAAACATGGTAAAGCCCCAAAATTGCCCTCACTGGAAGCCTGTGTTTCAGACATAAGGAAGTGGATGGTGGCAAATGTTCTACTTTTAAACTCGGACAAAACAGATATGCTAGCTCAAGATCCCAAGAAACAAAGAGCTCTTCTGTTGAATCTGACAATTAATCTTGATGGTTGTACAGTCGTCTCAAATAAAACTGTGAAGGACCTCGGCGTTACTCTGGACCCTGATCTCTCTTTTGACGAACATATCAAGACTGTTTCAAGGACAGCTTTTTTCCATCTACGTAACATTGCAAAAATCTGAAACTTTCTGTCCAAAAATGATACAGAAAATGTTATCCATGCTTTTGTCACTTCTAGGTTAGACTACTGCAATGCTCTACTCTCCGGCTACCCGGATAAAGCACTAAATAAACTTCAGTTAGTGCTAAACACGGCTGCTAGAATCTTGACTAGAACCATTTTTTTAATCATATTACTCCAGTGCTAGCCTCTCTACACTGGCTTCCTGTTAAGGCAAGGGGTGATTTCAAGAATTTACTGCTAACCTACAAAGCATTACATGGGCTTGCTCCTACCTATCTTTCCGATTTGATCCTGCCGTACATACCTACACATACGCTACGGTCACAAGACGCAGGCCTTCTAATTGTCCCTAGAATTTCTAAGCAAACAGCTGGAAGCAGGGCTTTCTCCTATAGAGCTCAATTTTTATGGAATGGTCTGCCTATCCATGTGAGAGATGCAGACTCGGTCTCAACCTTTAAGTCTTTATTGAAGACTCATCTCTTCAGTAGGTCCTATGATTGAGTGTAGTCTGGCCCAGGAGTGTTAAGGTGAACGGAAAGGCACTGGAGCAACTATCAACCCTTGCTGTCTCTGCCTGGCCGATTCCCCTCTCTCCACTGGGATTCTTTGCCTCAAACCCTATTACTGGGGCTGAGTCACTGGCTTACTGGTGCTCTGCCATGCCGTCCCTAGGAGGGGTGCGTTACTTGAGTGGGTTGAGTCACTGACGTGATCTTCCTGTCCGGGTTGGCGCCCCACCTTGGGTTTGTGCCGTGGGGGAGATCTTTGTGGGCTACACTCGGCCTTGTCTCAGGAGGATACGTTGGTGGTTGAAGGTATCCCTCTAGTGGTGTGGGGGCTGTGCTTTGGCAAAGTGGGTGGGGTTATATCCTGCCTGTTTGGCCCTGTCCGGGTGTATCGTCGGTCGGAACCACGGTGTCTCCCGACCACTACTGTCTCAGCCTCCAGTATTTATGCTGCAAAAGTTTGTGTCGGGGGGCTAGGGTCAGTCTGTTATATCTGGAGTATTTCAACTGTCTTATCCAGTGTCCTGTGTGAATTTAAGTATGCTCTCTCTAATTCTCTCTCTAATTCTCTCTCGCTCTCTCGCTCTAGGAGGAGGACCTGAGCCCTCGGACCATGCCTCAGGATTACATGGCCTGATGACTCCTTGCTGTCCACCTGGTCATGCTGCTGCTCCAGTTTCAACTGTTCTGCCTGCGGCTATGGAACCCTGACCTGTTCACCGGACAAGCTCCCTGTCCCAGACCTGTTGTTTTCAACTCTCTAGAGACAGCAGGAGCGGTAGAGATACTCTTAATGATCGGCTATGAAAAGCCAAACAACATTTACTCCTGAGGAGCTGACCTGCTGCACCCTCGACGACCACTGTGATTATTATTATTTGACCCTGCTGGTCATCTATGAACATTTGAACATCTTAGCCATGTTCTGTTATAATCTCCACCCGGCACAGCCAGAAGAGGACTGGCCACCCCTCATAGCCTGGTTTCTCTCTAGGTTTCTTCCTAGATTCCGGCCTTTCTAAGGAGTTTTTCCTAGCTACCGTGCTTCTACACCTGCATTGCTTGCTGTTTGGGGTTTTAGGCTGGGTTTCTGTACAGCACTTTGTGACATCAGCTGATGTAAGAAGGGCTTTATAAATAAAATTGATTGATTGAATATTATTCCCTGATCCATGCGTTCGAAACCTGGCAAGTCAGCTGAAATGAACGAGTAAACCTCCATTATGAATGATTAAATTAAGGAGTAAACCTCCATTATGAACGACTGATTAAATCAGTCTTGTCATTATCAGGACAAAACATGACTCGTGTCAGACAAGGCTATGCTACACAGTTCATAAAATGGCCAGTTCTGCAGAATTTCTATCCATTTCAGGCCACTTGAAATTCTGTTGTGACGTTTTTATATTTTTTGCTATTCAACACAACTGGTAGTCTGCCAATGCTCTAAGTTTTGAGTATATGTGTATAGGGTTCAAGTTCAGGTTTCCTGCATATCTCAAGACTGTGTTAGCCCTCTGAGCTAAAGTTTGGGCATTTAGCCTGGCTAATGCAAGCCTCTAGGTCTCAGATAAGGTTAGTCATCAAGCGAGCGTGGTTCCAAACTACCTACATTTCATAATAGTAATAATAACCTAAGCGTGGTTTTATACTACCTCCATTGCATAATGTATGCTTAAAGTCTATGTCAACAGACGAATAAAAAAAAATGTCCTACAGGGTAAGCACATTGTAAAAGGTCAGTGTTTTGGGACGTCACATGCAGTCAAACAGAATGACTTTTGATGAGGAAATGTCAACGCTGTCAATGAGTGGTTGTGATGTGATTAGATCTGGCATTAACCTTGTTGCATCGTATGTTTCTTTGCCTACTTTATAATACCATCTACCAAAGAAGGACGTGTCATTTTGCTGTTGTATATGTTACAAATCAATACATTTGATTCAAACACAATGCATGAACAACATTGTGTATGATCATTAAATACAGGAATTTATATTTCTAAAAAATCGTAAAATAACTAAGGTGAGATCAGCAGAGGTTTATTTGTTTGAAATCATGCACATGTATTGTGTTATACACATTAACATTAACGCAGGGGCTTACAGGGGCCCGTAATGGGCCCCCTATAAAAAACAAAAAAATAAGTACATATATATATATTTTTAGGACAACACAGGAGCCAGCTCTCAATGTTCAAAACACACCAGAGAACCTCTCTAGCCAAAGAGGATAGGGTGTTCACCCATGAAAGGATTAAGTCATTTAAGGTTTATACAAATATGTCCATTCAATAGAATGTGTAGTCAGAAAAACTGTTACAAACCCCATGTCTCTACTATATATGGTTGAAAAGTTACAGACGATTAACTCAGAGAATGTAGCACGTTCAGAGTGAATGGAACGTCATCACAGGCATGATAACTAGTGGCTACAGGTTCGTGACTGAAAACATGGTATTAAAATCACTGAATATAAAAACTAAATAGGGACTAAATATATATTTATTTACAAAGCTAACAAAATGTATTTCAACATCCACCCTCCGCGAAGACAATCTGTTCCTGTTTTCATTGTGTATTTCTGAGTCTTTCCCTTTAAATCGCCATAGAAATGGCCCCTCTGAAAATAGATTGATTGTCATTATAGGCAATGAAAGCCCAGGATCTGGAGGTAAACATGACGAAGGTATCAATTTGATTTTGATTGGTCCAATACGCGGAAACGCTTCCAAATGGTACCACCTCACAACACCAAATATGGAAGCGATACAACCAAGAGCGGCGCAGTCTAAGCTAGCAACGGTCACAGCGAATAAATGTTCCTATTTCATCAACACTGTCAAATTGTCACGATCGTGTGGAGGATTGACGGACCAAAACGCAGCATTTGGAAAATACGCCATCTCTTTTAATGATGACGAAGGCAAAACGAAACAAAAACACTTACACACTAAACAAAACAATAAACGATCGTGAAGCTAATCAAACGTAGTGCACACACAGGCTACAAACGTATAACATAGACAATTACCCACATCACATGAAAGCCTATGGCTACCCTAAATATGGCTCCCAATCAGAGACAACAGAAATCAGCTGTCTCTAATTGGGAACTCATTCAGGCAACCATAGACTCTCCTAGACAACTAAACCAACATAGACAACGCTAGACACATGCACTCAACACAAACCCATACACTACACCCAACACCCCCTTTACCATATAACCACCAAAAACCTATAAAACACAAACATTCCCCATGTCACACCCTGACCTAACTAAAATAATAAAGAAAACAAATAATACTAAGGCCAGGGCGTGACATAACCCCCCCCTTAAGGTGCGAACTCCGGGCGCACCATTACACAGTCTAGGGGAGGGTCTGGGTGGGCTTCCCTCCACGGTGGCGGCTCCGGCACTGGTCGTGGTCCCCACCATAGTCACTAACCGCCTCCTTAGCCTCCACCAAATGACCCCCCTCCACATTAACCCCACTGAATTAAGGGGCAGCTCCGGACTAAGGGGCAGCTCCGGACTAAAGGGCAGTACCAGGGTAAGGGGCAGCACCAGGATAAGGGAGAGCACCAGGATAAGGGGCAGCACCAGGATAAGGGGCAGCTCCGGACTGAGGGACGGCAGCTCCGGACTGAGGGACGGCAGCTCCGGACTGAGGGACGGCAGCTCCGGACTGAGGGACGGCAGCTCCGGACTGAGGGACGGCAGCTCCGGACTGAGGGACGGCAGCTCCGGACTGAGGGACGGCAGCTCCGGACTGAGGGACGGCAGCTCCGGACTGAGGGACGGCAGCTCCGGACTGAGGGACGGCAGCTCCGGACTGAGGGACGGCAGCTCCGGACTGAGGGACGGCAGCTCCGGACTGAGGGACGGCAGCTCCGGACTGAGGGACGGCAGCTCCGGACTGAGGGACGGCAGCTCCGGACTGAGGGACGGCAGCTCCGGACTGAGGGACGGCAGCTCCGGACTGAGGGACTGCAGCTCCGGACTGAGGGACTGCAGCTCCGGACTGAGGGACTGCAGCTCCGGACTGAGGGACTGCAGCTCCGGACTGAGGGACTGCAGCTCCGGACTGCGGGACGGCCCATGGCTGGCTGACGGATCTGGCTGCTCATGGCTGGCTGACGGATCTGGCTGCTCATGGCTGGCTGACGGATCTGGCTGCTCATGGCTGGCTGACGGATCTGGCTGCTCATGGCTGGCTGACGGATCTGGCTGCTCATGGCTGGCTGACGGATCTGGCTGCTCATGGCTGGCTGACGGATCTGGCTGCTCATGGCTGGCTGACGGATCTGGCTGCTCATGGCTGGCTGACGGATCTGGCTGCTCATGGCTGGCTGACGGATCTGGCTGCTCATGGCTGGCTGACGGATCTGGCTGCTCATGGCTGGCTGACGGATCTGGCTGCTCATGTCTGGTTGGCGGCTCTGGCAGATCCTGTCTGGTTGGCGGCTCTGGCAGATCCTGTCTGGTTGGCGGCTCTGGCAGATCCTGTCTGGTTGGCGGCTCTGGCAGATCCTGTCTGGTTGGCGGCTCTGGCAGATCCTGTCTGGTTGGCGGCTCTGGCAGATCCTGTCTGACGAATGGCTCTAGCGGCTTCTGACTGACGAACGGCTCTGACGGCTCGGGACAGACGGGCGGCTCTAATGGCTCGGGGCAGACGGATGGCTCAGATGGCGCTGGGTAGACGGATGGCTCAGATGGCGCTGGGTAGACGGATGGCTCAGATGGCGCTGGGTAGACGGATGGCTCAGATGGCGCTGGGTAGACGAGCAGTTCAGGCATCGCTGTGCAGACGGCAGACTCTTGCCGGCTGAGGCGCACTGTAGGCCTGGTGCGTGGTGCCGGGACTGGTGGTACCGGGCTGGGGACACGCATCTCAGGGCTAGTGCGGGGAGCAGGAACAGGGCATACTGGACCCTGGGAGCGCACATTAGGCCTAGTGCGTGGTGCCGGAACTGGTGGTACCGGACTGGGGACACGCATCTCAGGGCTAGTGCGGGGAGCAGCAACAGGACGCACAGGACTCTGGGGACACACAGGAGGCTTGGTGCGTGGTTTATGCACTGGTGGTAAAGGGCTGGAGACACGCACCATAGGGCTAGTGCGTGGAGGAGGCACTGGTGGTACTGGGTAGGGGCGGGGAGGTGGCGCCGGAAATACCGGACCGTGCATGCGTACTGGCTCCCTTGAGCGCCGAGCCTGCCCAACCTTACCTGGTTGTATGCTCCCCGTCGCCTGACCAGTGCGGGGAGGTGGAATAACCCGCACCGGCCTATGTAGGCGAACCGGGGACACCATGCGTAAGGCTGGTGCCATGTACGCCGGCCCGAGGAGACGCACTGGTGACCAGATGCGTTGGGCCGGCTTCATGACATACGGCTCAACGCTCAGTCTAGCCCGGCCGATACGTGGAGCTGAAATGTACCGAACCGGGCTATGCACACGTACAGGAGACACCGTGCGCTCTACTGCGTAACACGGTGTCTGCCCGTACTCTCGCTCTCCACGGTAAGTACAGGGAGTAGGCGCAGGTTTCCTACCTGACTTCGCCACACTCCCTTTAAGGCCCCCCCCCAAGAAATTTTTGGGTTGTACTCACGGGCTTCCAGCCTTGTCTCCGTGCTGCCTCCTCATATCGCCTCCTCTCGGCTTTAGCTGCCTCCAGCTCTTCACGAGGAAGGCGATATTCTCCCGGTTATGCCCACGGCCCCTTACCATCCAGTATCTCCTCCCATGTCCAAGAATCCTGTGTAGGTGGGTCCTGTTGCCGCTTTACATGCCGCTTGGTCCTATATTGGTGGGTAATTCTGTCACGATCGTGTGGAGGATTGACGGACCAAAACGCAGCATTTGGAAAATACGCCATCTCTTTTAATGATGACGAAGGCAAAACGAAACAAAAACACTTACACACTAAACAAAACAATAAACGATCGTGAAGCTAATCAAACGTAGTGCACACACAGGCTACAAACGTATAACATAGACAATTACCCACATCACATGAAAGCCTATGGCTACCCTAAATATGGCTCCCAATCAGAGACAACAGAAATCAGCTGTCTCTAATTGGGAACTCATTCAGGCAACCATAGACTCTCCTAGACAACTAAACCAACATAGACAACGCTAGACACATGCACTCAACACAAACCCATACACTACACCCAACACCCCCTTTACCATATAACCACCAAAAACCTATAAAACACAAACATTCCCCATGTCACACCCTGACCTAACTAAAATAATAAAGAAAACAAATAATACTAAGACCAGGGCGTGACACAAATACAAGTCTATTAAGGTTAAAATATTGTAGAGAACAATCTAATGATTAATTATATGTAATTTATAGTGACATAGGGCAAAGAAAACTACATTTTGACATTCATTTTGTAGCACCTTCTTGAATTGCCCCCGTTTTTCTCTACATTGTAGGGCAATGAGTGAAAGCCCTACAGAGGATCAATAGTTTATTTAAAAAAATACATGTGGATTGAGTTTTATCACAAACAGGTAACTGACAAAATAATGGAAACATAAACATAAATTGTATTATGTTGTGTTGGGTGTTGGGCCACCACAAGCTGCCAAACAGCTTCAATACGCCTTGGCATAGATTCTACAAGTGGACCTAAACCATACCAGGAAAATGAACCCCACACACCATAACATAAACTTTGTATCCCTCATTTACTCAAATGTTTTCTTTGTTCTTGCATTTACCGGTAATTTGGAAGGCATGAGTGCCTAATATAGAACAGCTTGTTGTGTTGTGGCCATAGACATATAATACATAGAAGGTATTTGGAACCTCTTACCCTGGCAATTTGACTGTAAACTCATGGGTAAACTAGCAATGGCTGCCAGTCCGGACTTGAACAGGATATGCCATCTATGGATTATATGTCGTTGGTTGGTAGCGGCTGTCTGTTTCCCTTTTGCAGATTTCTAAATACATTTGCAGGAAAAAAGTACCGTTTGGAAAAGAGAAGACTAATCTGTCTGTAGAAACAATAGAACCAACTCCCAATGTTGAGCGAACAGCAGCACTGCTTTTCAACTTGAGATATTAGATAGTATGTTGTATATACTGTATACTGTATGTATATATATATATATATATATATATATATATACAGTACCAGTCAAAAGTTTGGACAAACCTACTCATTCAATGGTTTTTCTTTATTTTTCCTATTTTCTAAAATGTAGAAAAATAGTGAAGAAATCAAAACTATGAAATAACACATGGAATCATGTAGTATTCAAAAAGTGTTAAACAAATGTAATATATATTTTATATTTATTAGAATCGAATTTTCAAAGTAGCCACCCTTTGCCTTGATGACAGCTTTGCACACTCTAATATATAATAGGCTGCACTGAATCACCTAATGATATTATATACAGTGGGGCAAAAAAGTATTTAGTCAGCCACCAATTGTGCAAGTTCTCCCACTTAAAAAGATGAGAGAGGCCTGTAATTTTCATCATAGGTACACTTCAACTATGACAGACAAAATGAGAAAGAAAATCCAGAAAATCACATTGTAGGATTTTTAATTTATTTATTTGCAAATTATGGTGGAAAATAAGTATTTGGTCACCTACAAACAAGCAAGATTTCTGGCTCTCACAGACCTGTAACTTCTTCTTTAAGAGGCTCCTCTGTCCTCCACTCATTACCTGTATTAATGGCACCTGTTTGAACTTTTAATCAGTATAAAAGACACCTGTCCACAACCTCAAACAGTCACACTCCAAACTCCAAATATACACACGTATATATATACTGAACAAAAATGTAAAAGCAACATGCAACAATTTCAAAGATTTTGCTGAGCTACAGTTCATTATGAGGAAATCAGTCAATTGAAATAAACCCATTAGGCCCTAATCTATGGATTTCACATGACTGGGGGGTGCACCCCCCCCCACAATTCTCTAAAATTACTTTGGAAGCAGCTTATGGTAGAGAAATTAACATTCCATTTTATGGCAACAGCTCTGGTGACATTCCTGCAGTCAGCCTGCCAATTCCATGCTCCCTCAAAACTTGAGACATATGTGTCATTGTGTTGTGACAAAGCTGCACATTTTGAAGTGGCCTTTAATTGTCCACAGCACAAGGTGCACCTGTGTAATGATCATGATGTTTAATCAGCTTCTTGATTTGCCACACCTGTCAGGTGGCTCGATTATCTTGGAAAAGGTGAAATGTTCACTAACATGGATGTAAAGAAATGTGTGCACAACTTTTGAGAGAAATAAGCTTTTTGTGCGTATGGAAAATGTCTTGGATTTTTTATTTCAGCTCATAAAACATGGGACCAACACTTTACATATGCATATATATGTCCTCCTAATGTGTCGCTTCATTGGCCTGGGGTATTTTTTAGATTCAAATATGAAAAACCAAAGCCCTGGGGCCTAAAATTCTTTTATCCGGCCCTGGTGGTATGCTTAGTAGTGAAACAGAGAAACAAGACAATGATTTCTGTTTTTATGCAAATTACTTGAAAATAAATCTATTAATATTTTGCCAGGTCAGCTTTGTGTTTTACTCCTCTGACAGTATGAAAACCCTTTAAGTTAAGACAACTCATTATCATTGAGGGATCATTGTCATATGCATCCTGTCGTCAAACAAAAGAAGGAAGGGTATTCTGTTTAATCTAAACAACATTTTAATTTCTTATCTTTGCCCGTCTTTAAAAAAAGAAATTAATTGCACATTTTGTACAGGTGGTAACACTTGCTGGGCAAATCCTACCTAAGAGATCCAAAATAAACACAAAAACACAATTTCATTTTTTTAGAAGTCAAACACCAACATTGCACAATGTTTTTCGATTAAAATCTGGGGAGATAAATGACAAAGTCTGATGTTGCGGAGTGGTTAGATTGAGGCTACATCTCCTAACGCTCCAGCGAGCATGTAGGCCATACGCCATGGATGCTCGATACACCCGGAGGTGAGGAGAGCACAGCGTTTTTATAAACGTCAAGCAGGCTTCACTGCATCACAGTGACACTGCCTCTGCCTGGGAGAGAAAGTCCGCCTGCAATGTACCCATCTGAATAAAAAGAGCCCTTTAACCACCACGATAGCTGCATCTGCTGCATCTGGATAGCCGCAGCCGTGGACACAAGAAAGAAGAAACAGCACATTTATGTCAGAAAAATGTGAATTACAGTGCCTTCAGAAAGTATTCACACCCCTTGACTTTTTGTGTTGTGTTCCAGCCTCAATTTGAAATGGATTAAATTAAATTGAGATTGTTTTGTCACTGGCCTACACACCCCATAATACCCCATAATGTCAGTGGAATTATATTTTTGGAAATTTTTACAAATTAATTAAAAATGTGATGCTGAAATGTATTGAGTCAATAAGTATTCAAGCCTAAATAAGTTCAGGAGTAAAAAATATAATTAACAATTTACATTATAAGTTACAAGGACTCACTCTGTGCAATAATAGTTTTTCACATTCTTTTTGAATGACTATCTCATCTCCGTACCCCACAAATACAATTATGTGCAAGGTCCCTCAGTTGAGCAGTGAATTTCAAACACAGATTCAACCACAACAACCAGGGAGGTTTTTCAATGCCTCGCAAAGAAGGGAATCTATTAGTAGATGGGATGGGGGGGGGGGGGCATTGAATATCCCTTTGAGCATGGTGAAGTTATTTATTACACTTTGGATGGTGTATCAATACACCCAGTCACTACAACGATACAGGCGTCCTTCCTAACGCACTGGGCTTTTTGTGTGTCAATGATATTGTATAACCTTGTCATCTTTGTTTTTCAAATGACTTTGCTTTACTACACTTTACTTTACTTTACTACACTTTACTTTACTTTACTACACTTCACTTCACTAAACTTTACTTTACTTTAAAGCCTTTACAGGCTTTATTGTCCCCGTGGGGAAATGTTGTTGCAGTATCATGTACATTTTTTATTTGGTGTTTAGATACAGTAGACAACACATTGACAAAATGAATAACAGTGACATGCAGTACATAGCGATGAAAGAAGACCAGCCTGCTGGCCTTACTGGGTCGAATGGAACATTAACCCGGAGCTGTTTAGGAGGGATATCACACCTGGCACAATTGATTGTCTAGCTCTGTTATTCCTGCCGAGTGGTGCCCTATACCTGCACCCTGAGGGGAGTAGTTTAAAGTCCGGGTACAGGGGGTGGATTGGGTCTTGTGAGCCTTGGTGAGGGCCCTGACCTTAAAGATCTCATTCAAGCCTGTCTGTTTGACTCCAAGTACCTAACTTACTGTGGTGATGCTCCTTCTCAGCATATTTTTCTGTCTGACAGTAGCCTTGCCAAACCAACACATAATACAACAAGTTAATAGTCTCAATGAAAGATTTATAAAACAGTCAACATTTAAAGATCTCAACTTTTTGAGAAAATACATTGGTGTACATTAGCTAACTACTGCTGGCAGAAGAGTTTATTTGCCAGCAGTATTATTTTATTATAAGATTATTTATTTATTTTATTTCAATATTTTATATTACTCCGAAAATAAATAATCCTTGTCAAAAAAGCAGCTGTGTATGTTCAAGGTCAACCAAAGACACTATGATCAGATCCCTTATCATCAATCACCATCATCAAGTTATCCTCATCACCTTTAAAGCCATTTGGAATCTAGACTGACGAAACAACATACCACCAAGTGACAGGTAGCCAAAAACGAGGTGGTTAGAGCTCCTGTTGCTAGGTGACCACCACTAGCCAATGTGACAGCCGATAAGCACGCACCAAAACAACACACTGAATTACACTGCTACCCATTTCAAATTAAACCAAATGTTATTGGTCACATACACGTGATTAGCAGATGTTATTGCGGGTGTAGCGAAATGCTTGTGCTTCTAGCTCCGACAGTGCAGTAATATCTAACAAATTACACAACATATACCCAATACACACAAATCTCAGTAGGAATGAATTAAGACTACATACATACAGTATGGACAAGCAATGTCAGAGCAGAACGAAATAAGATGCTGTAGAATAGTACAGAAACAGTATATACATATGAGATGAGTAATGCAAGATATGAAAATAAGTGACTAAGATTGTCACGCCCTGTTTTATTCTCTATTTTGGTTAGGCCAGGGTGTGACTAGGGTGGGCATTCTAGTTTCTTTATTTCTATGTTTTCTATTTCTTTGTTTTTGGCCGAGTGTGGTTCCCAACCAGAGACAGCTGTCTATCGTTGTCTCTGATTGGGAATCATACTTAGGCAGCCTTTTTCCCACCTGTGTTTTGTGGGTAGTTATTTTCTGTTTAGTCTCTGTTGCCTTACAGAACTGTTCGCTTACGTTTTGTTACTTTGTTCAAGTGTTTTTGATAAATAAATAATCATGAACACCTTTCCCGCTGCGCTTTGGTCCACTCCTTCCGACAAGAGCCATGACAGAACTACCCACCACCAAGCAGCGTGGAAAAAGGGATGAGTGGACATGGGAGGAGATCCTGGACAGAAAAGGACCCTGGACTCAGGTCGGGGAGTATCGCCGTCTGAAGGAGGAGATTGAAGCAGCAAAGGCGGAACGGCGACGTTACGAGGAGTTGGAGCAGCGAGGCAGTAACGAGAAGCAGCCCCCAAATGTTTTTGGGCAGAGACAGGGTTCAGACCTGAGCCAACTCCTCGTGCTTATCGTGGGGAGCGAGTGACCGGTTCTGCGCACCATGCCTGCAGTGCGGATCCACAGCCCGGCAGTGGCCGTGCTAGAGTGGGCATTCAGCCAGGACGGATTGTGCCGGCTCAGCGTTCCTGGTCTCCGGTGTGTCTCTTCGGCCCAGGTTATCCTGCGCCAGCTCTACTCACGGTGACCCCGGTTCGCCAGCACAGCCCAGTGCGGCCTGTTCCAGCTCCCTGCACTTGCCGTGCTACAGGGGGGATTCAGCCAGGATGCGTTGTGCCAGCTCTGTGCTCCAGACCTCCGGTGTGCCTCCACGGTCCAGTGTGTCCTGCACTGGCTCTACGCACTATGCCTCCAATGCGCCGTCATAGCCCAGTGCGTCCTGTGCCAGTTCTCCACACTCACCGGGCTAAAGTGAGTATCCAGCCAGGATGTGTTGTGGTAGCTCCACTCACTAGGCTGCCAGTGCGTCTCCTCAGTCCGGTGAGACCTGTTCCGGCGCCACGTACTAAGCTTCCAGCGACGGTCCCCAGTCCGGAGCCTCCAGCGACGATCCCCAGTCCGTAGCCTCCAGCGACGGTCCCCAGTCCGGAGCCTCCAGCGACGGTCCCCAGTCCGGAGCCTCCAGCGACGGTCCCCAGTCCGGAGCCTCCAGCGACGGTCCCCAGTCCGGAGCCTCCAGCGACGGTCCCCAGTCTGGAGCCTCCAGCGACGGCCCCAAGTCCGGAGCCTTCGGCGATGATCGGTGGTCTGGTTCCTCCGACGATGATCTGCGGCCCGGTTCCTCCAGTGAAGGTCCATGCACCAGGGCCGCCACCAAAGCGGAGGGATCTGCGGGCGGAGGGGGGTCTACGTCCCGCACCAGAGCCGCCGCCGTGAAGGGATGCCCACCCGGACCCTCCCCTTTAGAGTCAGGTTTTGCCTGTCAGGTTTTGCCTGACGCTAAAAACCATGGAGGTTTTTATTCTCTATGTTGGATAGGACAGGGTGTGACTAGGGTGGGCATTCTAGTTTCTTTATTTCTATGTTGGTGTGGTTCCCAATCAGAGGCAGCTGTCTATCGTTGTGTCTGATTGGAGATCATATATAAGTTGTCCTTTTTCGTTTGGGTTTTGTGGGTAATTTTTGTTTAGTGTCTGCACCTGACAGGACTGTTTCGGTTTTCCCTCTTTGTTATTTTGTTTGAGTGATTTGAGTAATACATTTATCATGAACACTCATTCCGATAAGAGCTGTGACAAAGATACCATAGAATAGTATAGAATACAGTATATACATATGAGATGAGTGATGCCAGATATATATAAACATTATTAAAGTGACTAGTGTGCCATTCCTTAAAGTGCCCAGGGATTTCTAGTCTATGCCTATAGGCAGCAGCCTCTAATGTGCTAGTGATGGCTGTTTAACAGTCTGATGGCTTTCAGATAGAAGCTGTTTTTCAGTCTCTCAGTCCCAGCTTTGATGCACCTGTACTGACCTTGCCTTCTGGATGATCGCGGGGTGAACAAGCAGTGGCTCAGGTGGTTGATGTCCTTGATGATCATTTGCAAAGTAAAGCAAGAGGAAGTTAGAGAGGGTTGAAATGTGAATATGGATGAGGACTGATGATATGAATAATCATAGACTCTCATCCCTCTCTCGTCCCTCTCTCATCCCTCTGCCTCGTCAGCACCCGGTGACATCCCTATGCAGACATATCAAAATCTGGGGATGAGGAAAGAGGAAGAGGGAGAGAGAGAGAGGAAGGATAAAGGGAGGGGTGGAGGAGTCAGTAATTAATCCCTAGTTTGGGATTACGAGGGGCTCCGATAGCGCCCGTACGGATCAGGTTATTTTTAAGTGAGTTTCTCAAGGCCTCATTAGGCTTCTGAGCTAAAGCCCCGCCCCCTCCTACCTCCTCCATCATCATGCCACTGGCCTACTTTTCAAACAACCCCTGGCATGGTCCCAGAAATAAGATTAGGGTTTATATGAAGTATATTCAACTTTCCCCACTAGGCTTAATATCATACTCGTTTTATTAAAATCTCTCAAGTACAAAACGGAGGCATTCAAAAAGCTGAATGTAGATAGGGGAGTGAATGGATTTCCCACCTTAAGAAAACATGGGGGAAATCACACCGATTGTAATGCAATACTTTTCAGGTACATTCTACCTATACCCAGATGGCAAAACTGATGTAAAGACTACATCATTTTAACCCGTTTCTAGTTTTTAACGTTGCAATGATATCACCACCCTATGTAGATGTGAAGAGGGCACGACAAAACCTATTCCCCTGTCAGGAGACTGAAAAGATTTGCCTCAGATCCTCAAAAGGTTTTACAGCTGCACCACTGAGAGCATCCTAATGGGTTGCATCACTACCGCCTGGTATGGCAACTGCTCGGCCTCCGTCCGCAAGGCACTGTAGAGGGTAGTGTGTATGGCCCAGTACATCACCGGGGCCAGCTTCCTGCCATCCAGGACCAGGAGGTGTCAGAGGAAGGCCCTGAAGACTCCAGCCAACCTAGTCATAGATTGTTCTCCCTGTTACTAGACTATTTGCATTTCCCCCCACGCTGCTGCTACTCTCTGTTATTATCTGTGCATAGCCACTTTAGTAACTCTACCTACATGTACAGTTGAAGTCGGAAGTTTACATACACCTTAGCCAAATACATTTAAACTCAGTTTTACACAATTCCTGACATTTAATCCTAGTAAGAATGCACTGTCTTAGGTCAGTTAGGATCACCACTTTATTTTAAAAATGTGAAATGTTAGAATAATAGTAGAGAGAATTATTTATTTCAGCTTTTATTTCTTTCATCACATTCCCAGTGAGTCAGAAGTTTACATACACTCACTTAGTACTTGGTCTCATTGCCTTTCAATTGTTTAACTTGGGTCAAACATTTAGGGTAGCCTTCCACAAGTTTCCCACAATAAGTTGAGTGAATTTTGGCCCATTCCTCCTGACAGAGCTGGTGTAACTGAGTAAGATTTGTAGGCCTCCTTGCACGCACACGCTTTTTCAGTTCTGCCCACAAATTTTCTATAGGATTGAGGTCAGGGCTTTGTGATGGCCATTCCAATACCTTGACTTTGTTGTGCTTAAGCCATTTTGCCACAACTTTGGAAGTATGCTTGGGGTCATTGTCCATTTGTAAAGATCCATTTGCGACCAAGCTTTAACTTCCTGACTGATGTCTTGAGATGTTGCTTCAATATATCCGTATAATTTTCCTGCCTCATGATGCCATCTATTTGTGAAGTGCACCAGTCCCTCCTGCAGCAAAGCAACATGATGCTGCCACCCCCGTGTTTCATGGTTTAGATGGTGTTCTTCGGCTTGCAAGCCTCCTCCCTTTTTCCTCCTAACATAACGATGGTCATTATGGTCAAACAGTTCTATTTTTGTTTCATCAGACCAGACGTAATTTCTCCAAAAAGTACGATCTTTGTCCCCATGTGCAGTTGCAAACCGTAGTCTGGCTTTTTTATAGCAGTTTTGGAGCAGTGGCTTCTTCTTTGCTGAGCGGCCTTTCAGGTTATGTCGATATAGGACTCGTTTTACTGTGGATATAGATACTTTGTACCTGTTTCCTCCAGCATCTTCACAAGGTCCTTTGCTGTTGTTCTGGGATTGATTTGCACTTTTCTCACCAAAGTACGTTCATCTCTAGGAGACAGAACGCGTCTTCTTCCTGAGCGGTATGATGGCTGCGTGGTCAAATGGTGTTTATACTTACGTATTATTGTTTGTACAGATGAACGTGATACCTTCAGGCGTTTGGAAATTGCTCCCAAGGATGAACCAGACTTGTGGAGGTCTACAATTTTTTTTCTGAGGTCTTGGCTGATTTCTTTTGATTTTCCCATGATGTCAAGCAAAGAGGCACTGCGTTTGAAGGTAGGCCTTTAAATATATCCACAGGTACACCTCCAATTGACTCAAATGATGTCAATTAGCGTATCAGAAGCTTCTAAAGCAATTACATAATTTTCTGGAATTTTCCAAGCTGTTTAAAGGCACAGTCAACTTAGTGTATGTAAACTTCTGACCCACTGGAATTGGGATACAGTGAAATATTCTGTCTGTAAACAATTGTTGGAAAATGACTTGCGTCATGCACGAAGTAGATGTCCTAACCAACTTGCCAAAACTATAGTTTGTTAAACCTCTTAGGGATCCCTTAACGCTCGAATCCCATTAGTGTGATAGATTTGACAACATCCGGTGAAAATGAGGAGCGCCAAATTCAAACTACAGAAATATAAATATTTAACATTCATATAAATACAAGTGTAATATATGATAAAGCTTAACTTCTTGTTAATCCAGCCACTGTGATTTCAAGAAGGCTTTACGGCGAAAGCACACCATGCGATTATATGAGGACAGTGCCCCGCATACAAAAACATGAAAACCGTTTTTCAACCTGTCAGGTGCGACACGAAAGTCAGATATGGTGATATAATAAATGCCTTACCTAAGAAGATCTTCATCTTTTTGCAATCCAAAATGTCTCAGTGACACACTGAATGGTCGTTTTGTTCGATAAATTCCTTCTTTATATCCCCAAAATGTCTATTTATTTGGCGCGTTTGATTCAGAAATACATCGGTTCCAACTCACCCAACATGACTACAAAGTATCTAATATGTTACCTGTAAACTTGGTCCAAATATTTCAAACAACGTTTCTAATCCAACCTCAGGTACCCTAAAATGTAAATAATCGATCAAATTTAAGACGGAATAAACTGTATCCAATACCGGAGGAAAATAACGAGGAGCGCACTCCTGTTCACACGCACCAAAATACTTGAGTCCATCTGAGTGACACATGGAAAGAATAGGACTACTTCTTAATTTCTCAACAAAAAAAACATAGAACAATTTCTAAAGACTGTTGACATCTAGTGGAAGTCATAGGAACTGCAATCTGCGCCCTAAGAAATCAGCTTTTACATAGAAGAGCATTGGAAAACACAATGACCTCAACAACAAAAAATTCCCTGGATGGATTGTGCTCAGGGTTTCACCTGCCAAATCAGTTCTGTTATATTTCCAGACATCATTTTAACAGTTTTAGAAACATTGGAGTGGTTTCCATCCAACACTACTATGCATATGCAAATCCTAGCTTCTGGGCCTGAGTAACAGGCAGTTTACTTTGGACACGCTTTTCATCCGGATGTGAAAATACTGCCCCCTAGCCCAAAGAGGTTTAACAAGAAATGTGTGGAGTGGTTGAAAAACTAGTTTTAATGACTCCAACCTGAGTGTATGTAAACTTCCGACTTCAACTGTAAGTACCTCAATTACCTTGACACTGGTGCCCCTTCACATTGACACGTTGACTTTGTACCGGTATCTCCTGTATATAGCCCCGCTATTGTTATTTACTGCTGCTCTTTAATTATTTCTTATTCTTATCTCTTACTTTTTTAGGGATTTTCTTAACACTGCGTTGTTGTTTAAGGGCTTGTATGTAAACATTTCACTGTACGGTCTACAGCTGTTGTATTCGGCGCATGTGACAAATAACATTTGATTTAATATAATTTCAACCAGTTTCTAGTTGGAAAGACATAATTTCAACCAGTTTTGCCGCTTGGGTAGTGGTCTGTATGGAAGGTTTCACAAGAAGTGGATTTAGTGGGAATCTGTTGGGAGATTGAAATGGGTCCTGTGGCTTGTCTTTTGGTCTGGTATGTTAGCACTGGAGAGGAAAGCCTACCAAGGGCTCTCTGCCATCTTCTCTTAGCTAAATGAGAGGTTCCAGTGATTATTTGTACACAGAACAGTGTCAGGGGCATTCAAACTGCTTTTCCGCAACAGCTGACAGAAAAGTGCGAGGGAGTGAAACAAAAGTCCGTCTGACTCTATTACTCTCTGTCTCTCTGTCTGTCTGTCTCTGTCTCTCTGTCTCTCTGTCTCTCTCTGTCTGTCTGTCTCTGTCTGTCTGTCTGTCTGTCTGTCTCGTTCTTGCTCTCTCTCTGGTTCTCGTTCTCTCTCGCTCTCTCTCGTTCTCTCTCCCTTTCTCTCTCGTTCTCTCTCCTCTCTCTCGTTCTCTCTCCCTTTCTCTCTCGTTCTCTCTCCTCTCTCTCTCTCGTTCTCTGTCTCGTTCTCTCTCTCTCTCTGTCTCGTTCTCTCTCTCTCCTTCTCTCTTTTTTTTATCTTCTATCGGTGCTGGGTGATGAGCCCCCCACCCCCTCCCTAACGACTGTTTCCCACCATCCGGCATGGGCCTACACCTTCTCCACCACAGCTTTAACGGTTTATAACCACTTCCACCTCCTCCTCCTCAGCCCGGCTGCCTGTTTGGATTGGGGTTATATGCCTGCATCTCGCAGTTGTCAAGCCTGCAGGCAGACCCGATAGCATCGCAAAGGAAAGACATGCTGCCGCTTTAAAGCGTAGAGGGAAAGGAGGGAGGTGTGGAGTGGAGGGGAGGTCTGGGGCCCAACATGTGTGCTGTGGCTGAACCACCAGATGTGTACCAGGCATGGGAACGCTCCAAGAACTCTCCCCACAGTGATGTCCATTTATGGAGGTCGAAGCACCTCTCTGTCGGTCTCCTGCAGTGTTTTGGTACACGATCGATAGCTTGATAGCTTACAGTTTATAGCCTTTGCTAAGTTATGGCCTTATGGGGCTGAGCGAAACTTAAAGTGAGCTCATGTGTCAAGTCATTTTCACGAAGGACGTGACTGTCTGCACAACTGCAGACTTTTCGAAATACCACTAAAAGGTATTTTTATCACGACTTAGATTAAAGGAGAGGTAACCTCTGTTTCAGGTCCACTCCTATGAGCACAACATGTTGAAAGGACATTGAAAATATGTTAAGAAGATGCTGAAAAGATTATTTAAAGACATTGAAAACACATATTTTTGGGGTTGAAAAGACACAAAAACATTCTCAGTGGAAATATTCAGCCATATTGATCACAAAGATTCGCTTATAGACCTGAAATCTCTACAGTTGTCTCAAACGTTCCCAATATGCAAGATGCCATTTTGAACATCAAAATGATCCCAATAATATATAAATATATATATATGTAACTGAATACAGTATATACTGTACGTAATTGAATATACTATATGACTGAATACTATATATAACTGAATACTATATATAACTGAATACAGTATATAACTGAATATACTATATATAACTGAATATACTACATATAACTGAATATACTATATAATGACAAACAGTATTGTATTTGATCTATCTAGAAGTAGAGATACATGTCGTTATACCATACCAGTGAGTATGAGCGGCCTATACTGTAAATCACACAATGATTACAGATGCCATGCTAACCACAGAGTAACAGCCGTGATTATGGGTTAGACATGAATACAGTATTTTACATTCACTGAAAGAATAGACTCCTTTTGTTTACTGTATCCCAAAAGCCTTGAATTCAAGGAAATCTTAAAGTTTACCAAGTGGTGTCTTCAAAAACCCACAGCTTCTATTTTTGACCTCTTGTTTACTTTACTGTATTTCAAATGTACAGTCCAGACCCCCCCCCTCATACCCTCTCGGTCCCACCACCCCTGTAAACCCCCCCCACCGTACCCTCTCTATCCCACCAACCCTGTAACCCCCCCCCCCCCCCCCCCCCCCCCCTCCGTACCCTCTCTGTCCCACCAACCCTGTAAACCCCCCCCCTACCCTCTCTATCCCACCACCCCTGTAAACCCCCCCCCCCCCCCCCGTACCCTCTCTGTCCCACCACCCGTGTAAACCCCAGCCCTGCCCTCATGTCTGCTACTGGCTCCCTTGATGCACACTAGGACTGAGAGGGGTGTGTGTGTGTGTGTGTGTGTGTGTGTGTGTGTGTGTGTGTGTGTGTGTGTGTGTGTGTGTGTGTGCGTGCCTCTGTCCGTCCATCCGTGTGCGTGTGTCTCCTTCCTGTCTGCCTGTCTGTTTGTATGCATGTGGTGTGCGGCAGAAACGTTTTTACCGGTGTGTGTTAGGCCAGTATTTATTCCGGTGTGTGTTAGGCCAGTATTTATTCCGGTGTGTGAGAGAGTGTGTAAGGGTGCGTGTAAGAACATCCAGCCGCCGCCCCCCTCTACCTCCTCCCCCTCCCCAGCACTGCCCGGACTGGTACACCCTGTTCTCTAGTGAGAAACTGGACTGTCATTTCCTGGCACAGGATATTGTACGGTGGATTAAATTGGTCTTTGCTTCAAATACCCGCTTGTTCATTTTTCCGGTTCAAAATGGAAAAGGAATACATAGAAATAGGCCCTAGTTTTGTGTTTTTTTTTTTTTATGATCACGTGAATAATAATTTTTCATGGATTATCAATATTTCTGACAGAAGGTACGGCATGGCTTGGCATTTGATTTCCACGGCAATTTCCAACCGTCAATTAAGGGGAAACATTAGTGCCTGTTAGCTAAATTGTTTGGGATGGGGTTGAGGATTGGTTAAAACCGTGAGAGACGGCGCCGAACATCACGGGTCCAATTACAGTGCTAAGCATGTTTGTGTTTCTGGTTTAGCCCTATTCTAAACCTTAGCCCTATCCTAAACCACTCAGAATGAATGCCTAAACTCAAGTTTTGGTTTCCCTATTGCACAGTTTGATTGACAGTTAACAGACAGCAAAATACTCCCTAATTTAAAGGGCAAAGCACTCCCTAATCTCGATTGCCTGCAGATATGACATAATGTGTTCCCTCACTGAACGGATAACAGAATTGATGATGATACTAGTCTATAGTGTCAATCACAGAACACCTAAATTCTTTGTTTTAAGAACTGTTTGGTATTTACACAGGGTTTGGTATTTACACAGGGTTTCCATATGAGGGAATAAATGGTGGACACAGACATATAACGGTGGCTCCCTTGTCTGCTGCCTGTCTGTCCATCTTCACTTTGTTCTCTGTGCCAAGGCTTCACCCCAAATCTCTTAATAACCTTATGGTGGCCTCACACACACACACACACACACACACACACACACACACACACACACACACACCAGTGGAGGCTGCTGAGGGGAGGCCGGCTCATAATAATGGCTTGAACGGAGCAAATGGAATGGCATCAAACACATGGAAACCATGGAAACCATGTGTTTAATGTATCTGATACCATTCCACCTATTCCGCTCCTGCCATTACCACAACCTCCCCAATTAAGGTGTCACCAACCTCCTGTGACACGCATAATCTCGCTTTCTGTCTCTCTCTCTCTCTCATATCCACCATCTGTTTTAACAGGGCGCATGGAGGTACGGCTCTCAATCTGCTCTCCTTCAACTCTCTTTCCAAATCCTTTATCTGCCCCCCCCCCCCCTCCTCCAAAAAAAAAATATATAATTTACAAAGGAAGAGTCTCTCTCCTGCTGAATTTCTGAACTCCAGCCGTAGTCATGCCAACGACTGACAACTTTGTCTTTGAGAAGGGGTAGAAAAGACGAGGGGAAGAACAGGCATTGTAGTATTGGTATTAATGGTGTCAGCACACTAGCTAAGTAAATAACTTGTTCTGGGGGACAGTTCGAAATTTACTGGGTGGGGGTCCTATAATGAGGGTTGTGTTCTTTTTAATTTGTAACTTTTGTTGTTACTTTTTTTTTTGTAATTTGGGCAGGGTTATGTTATTTTTTATTGGGCACAGGGGAGGGTAGTGCATTTATTCCCTGATTTTACATTTGCTATTTTTGTCAGGTTTTACTAAATAATTTCTTCCATCCGAGACAAATGTCTTCGTCTGCTTGCATGCGCCTCTCCTATGTCAAGGGGTTTTGGTATTTCCCTTTTCCGAGCGCTAATTTACTATGCCACAGGTCAATATAGTCTACAAGTCTAACTGTATATCCTGCCCTCTATCCACCATTCATAGTGACAATAGGGGTAGGTGGATCGTTTTGTCCGGATATGCAATAGGCTAACAGACAATCATACCACACATTAAAAAACCATTCAAAGCTGCACCAATGTTTTAATAATAACCAATAGGAATAGCTGATAGGTAGCAGAGAGTCCAGGTGCATCATTGTACATAATAGAACAGTGAAGACATGAGACATGCAAATCATAAAGCTCCGTTATTGATCTTGTTTAGGGATCATAGAATTAATCCTACGTAGACTATAGTAACCTACGATACCACAAATGTAATGAAGAGTTACAATAATTGTTTTCCAGGTGGGTACAACATTCTACTCTATGCTGCAGTGAATATAAAGTTGTAAAGTGGCTGTTCCACTGGATGTCATAAGGTGAATGCACCAATTTGTAAGTCGCTCTGGATAAGAGCGTCTGCTAAATGACTTCAATGTAAATGTAAATGTAATATGTCAATTGAATAATTGCTCAACAGCTCTGTGATTTGACTGTTTCATTCCATTTGGATCAGTTGTGGGGTCTATACTCTCGGCAGGTTTATAAGGTCAGTAGCAGGCCAGTCTGGATGTATTTGTACTTCTGATACTGTGATGTGTTGTCTGTAGCAGA
Organism: Salvelinus fontinalis; assembly: GCF_029448725.1. Classification (NCBI taxonomy): domain Eukaryota; kingdom Metazoa; phylum Chordata; class Actinopteri; order Salmoniformes; family Salmonidae; genus Salvelinus; species Salvelinus fontinalis. Next base: position 47,075,351 of record NC_074676.1, on the reverse strand, counting down.
TCATCATTATCCCAAGTCGTCCTATAGTAATGTGGCTACATACGCTTCCAATTGGCCTAGTTATTCAGGGAAGCTTAAAAGGTGCTAACACAAGGACCGCGATAAACGTCAGTTGAACGGCTATCGCCTGCCGTGTGTATAGCTCAGCGGTCTTGGTTGTTGTCAGCTCCAACGTTGTCATCATTTTTTTTAGGGGGACCCTGGTCCTGTGGACCCTAAATTGTGCACATTTTTTTTGTGTTTGCCTTAATACTACACAGCTGATTCAAGTGATCACCTCATCATCAAGCTGGTATTTATGTATTCATTTGTGATGCTATCCTTGATATGATCCCGCTATTGTCACATGCTACACACGCATATCTATCCAATGTTATCATCAATGAGAGTTGTTATACTTTAGTAATCTACAATGACCTGTTGATGTGAAAGTCTAATAATTACATTATATTCCTGACAGTTACCTTGCAACTGGAGATTCCTTCCAAAACGATTGCCTATAAATACCATGTAGAGCCACTGCACGGTTGGATGCATCATCAAGAGTCAGAGAATTCAAGAGAATTCATGCCTGTGCCAACCAAGGATAACTGGAGGGCCATCGCTGCTGACTTTCAAGAACGGTGGAACTCTTCTCATTGTCTAGGATCAGTAGATGGCAAGCATACAGTATAGTCCTGAAAGCACCCCCCCCCCCCCCCCTTCCCCTGAAACTCACCCTGTACCTCCTCGAAGAGTACCAGGGACCCTAGCCCCATGTTTTCTTGGGAAACAAGGATTTTCCGTAGAAACCTCCCTGGAGCAAATGTGTTTTTACACTGCTGCTACTCGCTGTTTATTATCTATGCATAGTCACTTTACAAGTTACCTTGACTAACCTGTACACCCACACATTGACTCAGTACCGGTACCCCCTGTATATAGCCACGTTATGTAATTTTCTTGTGTTACTTTTTATATAAATATATTTTTTTACCTTAGTTTATTTAGTAAATATTTTCTTAACTCTATTTCTTGAACTGCATTGTTGGTTAAGGGCTTGTAAGTAAACATTTCACGGTAAGGTCTCCACCTGTTGTATACGGAGCATGTGACAAATACAATTTCCCCTGGAGGAACAGGGTCTTCGACTAACGCCTCTCCCGAGCCAGGCTGACCGTCGAGTGCACCTTTGGCATTGTTGTGTCCCAGTGGCAGATGCACCGGCGAGTCATCGGGGTCCACCCTACTTACGTAGAGGCGTGTCTGAAGGCTACCTGTGTCTTTCCTTCATACCTTCTGCTGTGTGCCAGAGGAGAGTCCTGCTGTTCTGCAAGACGTTGGGATGGGGGCCAACAACGCAGCACGGAAGGCAATCCGTGCGCAGAAAATCTTTACCTCCTACTTCTTCGAGGAGGGTGCTGTTCCCTGGCAACATCTTGTGCCATACACTGCACTATGCACAACTAAAGGCTCTTTTGAGAGCCACCCACATTGTAATAAAAGAGTGTTGTTCAACGTATGCCATGTCAACTGCAGTTATTTAATTCCCAGTTTCTCTCCCGTTGATTTCTATTTCTCAGGTGAGGGTGTTGTTCAGGTAAGGGTGATGTCTTCACAAAAAAAACAAAGCAGGTTCTTTAATAAAAAAAAAATAATCACACTTAGATACCCTACAACCCACATCTACACAGTTGTCTATTAATCCCATCGATGGATTGCTTGTGTTTTGCAGTAAGCACTAAGCAGGCTCTGGTATATAACGGTGTGGGGCTGTGGGCTCCTACCATCTTCAAAGAATGGGCAAGAGGACCAGTAAGACACTCCACTATATTTGTTAGTGTTCATACAGTATGCGTGTGTGTGTCTTGTGTATGTTTTTTCAGTATGCAGTACTCTGCAGCCACTCAGTGTGGACACTGTGGACGCCAGGTGGGACACAGACAGATTTCTGTTGAACACTTTCTCTTTAATTACTTTATTTTCTCAATAACTTCCTCCCTCCCTGACGTTTCTCAATAACAGTCTCCATCCCTGACGTTTCTCAATAACTTCCTCCCTCCCTGACTTTTCTTAATAACTTCCTCCCTCCCTGACTTTTCTCAATAACTTCCTCCCTCCCTGACTTTTCTCAATAACAGTCTCCCTCCCTGACTTTTCTCAATAACAGTCTCCCTCCCTGACGTTTCTCAATAAGTCTCCCTCCCTGACTTTTCTCAATAAGTCTCCCTCCCTGACGTTTCTCAATAACAGTCGCCCTCCCTGACTTCATCCCTCGCCCCCCCTTATACCTAAATCCTCTAGATTATAACAGATGTGTCGGTGAAGCCCTCCCCTTCTCCCTAAATCCTTTAGGTTTTGGGGCTCCCGGGTGGCGCAGCGGTTTAAGGCACTGCGTCTCAGCACTAGAGGCGTCACTACAGACCCGGCTTTTTACCAGGGCTGTATCACAACCGGCCGTGATCCTGAGTCCCACTGCTCAAAAAAATAAAGGGAACACTAAAATAACACATCCTAGATCTGAATGAATGAAATATTATTATTAAATACCTTTTCTTTACATAGTTGAATGTGCTGACAACAAAATCACACAAAAATTATCAATGGAAATCACATTTATCAACCCATGGAGGTCTGGATTTGGAGTCTCACTCAAAATTAAAGTGGAAAACAACACTACAGGCTGATCCAACTTGTTTTAAGGACATGTAATGTCCTTATAACAAGTCAAAATGAGGCTCAGTAGTGTGTGTGGCTTCCACGTGCCTGTATGACCTCCCTACAATGCCTGGGCATGCTCCTGATGAGGTGGCGGATGGTCTCCTGAGGGATCTCCTCCCAGACCTGGACTAAAGCATCCGCCAACTCCTGGACAGTCTGTGGTGCAACGTGGCGTTGGTGGATGGAGCGAGACGTGATGTCCCAGATGTGCTCAATTGGATTCAGGTCTGGGGAACGGGCAGGCCAGTCCATAGCATCAATGCCTTCCTCTTGCAGGAACTGCTGACACACTCCAGCCACATGAGGTCTAGCAATGTCTTGCATTAGGAGGAACCCACGGACTACCGCACCAGCATATGGTCTCACAAGGGGTCTGAGGATCTCATCTCGGTACCTAATGGCAGTCAGGCTACCTTTGGCGAGCACATGGAGGGCTGTGCGGCCCCCCAAAGAAATGCCACCCCACACCATGACTGACCCACTGCCAAACCGGTCATGCTGGAGGATGTTGCAGGCAACAGAACGTTCTCCACGGCCTCTCCAGACTCTGTCACGTCTGTCACATGTGCTCATGTGCTCAGTGTGAACCTGCTTTTATCTGTGAAGAGCACAGGGCGCCAGTGGCGAATTTGCCAATCTTGGTGTTCTCTGGCAAATGCCAAACGTCCTGCACGGTATTGGGCTGTAAGCACAACCCCCACCTGTGGACATCGGGCCCTCATACCTCCCTCATGGAGTCTGTTTCTGACCGTTTGAGCAGACACATGCACATTTGTGGCCTGCTGGAGGTCATTTTGCAGGGCTCTGGCAGTGCTCCTCCTTGCACAAAGGCGGAGGTAGCGGTCCTGCTGCTGGGTTGTTGCCCTCCTACGGCCTTCTCCACGTCTCCTGATGTACTGGCCTGTCTCCTGGTAGCGCATCCATGCTCTGGACACTACGCTGACAGACACAGCAAACCTTCTTGCCACAGCTCGCATTGATGTGACATCCTGGATGAGCTGCACTACCTGAGCCACTTGTGTGGGTTGTAGACTCCGTCTCATGCTACCACTAGAGTGAAAGCACCGCCAGCATTCAAAAGTGACCAAAACATCAGCCAGGAAGCATAGGAACTGAGAAGTGGTCTGTGGTCACCACCTGCAGAACCACTCCTTTATTGGGGGTGTCTTGCTAATTGCCTATAATTTCCACCTGTTGTCTATTCCATTTGCACAACAGCATGTGAAATTTATTGTCAATCAGTATTGCTTCTTAATAAGTGGACAGTTTGATTTCACAGAAGTGTGATTGACTTGGAGTTACATTGTGTTGTTTAAGTGTTACCTTTATTTTTTTGAGCAGTGTATATATATATATATATATTGGCCCAGCGTCATCCGGGTTAGGGTTTGGCCAGGGTAGACCGTCATTTTAATTAAGAATTTGTTCTTAACTGATCTGGTAAGGCTACCTGCGCACGTTCTTCCAAAATATAATTCCGGCATCTAAACTGTGATGCAGCCATTTGATGAATCGAAAGAGACATCTTCAAAACACCATAAAAGTTGAATGACATCCAGAGATTGTCAAGCCTTCTATAGTGGGTAGGAATACAAGGTAGGGAGGGATGTGTTGTCTGTTTGTCCAGATCTACATCGTCTATTTGATTGTATTGTATTGCTTTGCTTATTGACTGTGTGGTACATTGGCACAGAAACCTGTTGGTGGAAAAAATAGTTGTAAATTATATATAATTATATATAATATAATTTGTAATTATGTATTTATATAATTATAAATATAATATAATTTATAAATGCAGCATCAAAATGTTGAAAATGTGATTTTCCCCTTGCTGATGATTGTCTGCATCCGGCTCTGATCGTAGTGTAATGAAACACGTAGGGAGAGTCCGTGGTGGTCCGCGAACCCTCAACCTTCTCAGTCTTCTGGTCTGTAGCCCTGAGTGGCATCAACTGTACCACAAAAAGCTGAAGTGGAAAAGTCGATCTACGTTTAAAAATAGGGTCACTACAATTATTGTTATTTGAGATCGTAAACATTATTTTGAGTACATTTTTATGAGGGAGGGAGGGAGGGTGTGGAAATGTTTTTAAATAAAAAAATTATGACACCAGACCGATTTGTTTTTTTTTTGTCACTGAGATGGCGGGTCATTACAATCTGTATGGACAATAAATGAGGCAGATCACCTACAATGTGGTTAAAACAGCCACGTAACCGTCTGCACTTTTAACATTGGATCTTTTAGCTTTACATAGCATCGATACCACTGACGCTACAGAACTCTGCAGTAAGATAAACATTTTGCTTACTTCTATGATAGTGAATGGCAATCGCTGCCACTTACACCAGCAACGTGCAAATCTTAGGAGCGCAATGTACTGCATGTGATGTGTGATGTGTTTACTGTCTCCGTCTGTTCACTCAGGCTCTTATCAGTGTCTCACAGTGTTCCCTTTTTTTAAGGACACACAAACACACACAGCAAGAGGCAGAGAGAGAGAGAGGCAGAGAGAGAGAGAGGCAGAGAGAGAGAGAGAGAGGCAGAGAGAGAGAGAGAGAGGCAGAGAGAGAGAGAGAGAGGCAGAGAGAGAGAGAGAGAGAGAGAGAGAGGCAGAGAGAGAGAGGCAGAGAGAGGCATAGAGAGGCAGAGAGGCAGAGAGAGGCAGGGAGAGAGAGAGAGGCAGAGAGAGAGAGAGAGAGAGAGGCAGAGAGAGAGAGAGAGAGAGAGGCAGAGAGAGAGAGCGAGAGAGAGAGAGAGAGAGGCAGAGAGAGAGAGAGGCAGAGAGAGAGAGAGAGAGAGAGAGAGAGAGAGAGAGGCAGAGAGAGAGAGAGAGAGAGAGAGAGAGAGAGAGAGAGAGAGAGAGAGAGAGAGGCAGAGAGAGAGAGAGGCAGAGAGAGAGAGGCAGAGAGGCAGAGAGAGAGAGAGAGAGAGAGAGAGAGAGAGAGAGAGACTCACCCTCTATAATGGACTCCCTCGGTGGAGAGTAAAAAGCTCTGACACCATCAGACTTCACAGCCTCCAACAGAAGAAAGCAGGGAGCGCTAAGCCTTTTCTTCTGGCTGCCTCCTGCAAGGTGGTTGATATTACAATTCACACTCTAGACAGATGTGGAGGATCTCAGCACAGGTTTTAGCGCTACGCTAACTGTGCTAGCCCTTGTTAGTGGGTATTGTCTGCGATTTTTTTTTAAATGTCTTTGAGTCAGGCCTATTTGATTTGGGAAAGGATACAAAGGTGTTTGTTTTTTTTGCGCTTTTAAATTTTTTATTTGAGATTTGTGGATTTGATTTCCCTGAGGATGCAGCCTTCCTGCATCTTTTGGATGTGTTGATGCTCAACTTGGTTGTTGAGGACAACGTTCTAGCCAGGGAGAGTTGGTTGAAATGTTACGGCAAACAATGGCTGGATACAGGGTTTTTATGGATCCCAAATGGTCCATTTCAACCCAGCTGTTAAAACTTTTGTTATGGTCATATTTCAAGAGGCACAGCAGTGTGCTTCCTACGTTTAGGTTTCCAGAGGAAGAAAGATCTGACTGCTGTAAGAGCCAAGCTTTCACCATGTTACTGCTGTGCAGTACAGAACATATATATATGAATACCATTTAGCAGACGCTTTTATCCAAACGGGTACAAGTACGGGTGGTCCCTGGAATCAAATCTACTACCATGCTCTTTCAACTGAGCTACAGAACAGTACACAATTTTCATAAAACTGTTGTGAAATGACTTGTGCTTTGAGAGCTGCTACGTTGCAAATGTATCAGAACAACAATGTCACAATAACTGACTTAAAATAACTGACCCCCCCCCGCAAAACAAAAGTATAATATTTACTATGTAACTACATTCAGTCATACTACTGGCATAATATTTAGATAAATAGTATTTATATACCTCAATGTACCCATCTGGCTTGTTTAATGGAAAACAACACAAAAACACCCATGAAAAAGAAATAGACTTCAAATGTACACAGTTTGTGGTCAAAGACAATCCTAAGGAGATGATAAGATGGTAAATGGACTGGTCCCATTATGCCCTGGCCTGATATCTTATGCACTTTCATGTTATGTTGAAATATAGATCATAGGGGTCCCTGAACATAACCCAGTCCCTTCACAAGTACCAACAGCTGAATTATTTAACAGCCTCCTTGTAAGATGGGCTGGGATGGGAATGTTGTAGTGTTATTCTAGCGATACCGTGTGGTTAATGTAACGTTACCGTGTGGTTAATGTAACGTTACCGTAGGGTTAATGTAACTTTACTGTAAGGTTAATGTAACGTTACTGTAAGGTTAATGTAACGTCACCGTAGGGTTAATGTAACGTTGCCGCAGGGTTAATGTAACGTTAACGCAGGGTTAATGTAACGTTACCGTAGGGTTAATGTAACGTTGCCGCAGGGTTAATGTAACGTTACCGTAAGGTTAATGGAACATTACTGTAAGGTTAATGTAACGTTACTGTAAGGTTAATGTAACGTTACCGTAGGGTTAATGTAACGTTACCGTAGGGTTAATGTAACGTTACTGCAGGGTTAATGTAACGTTACCGTAAGGTTAATGGAACATTACTGTAAGGTTAATGTAACGTTACTGTAAGGTTAATGTAACGTTACTGTAAGGTTAATGTAACGTTACTGTAAGGTTAACGTAACGTTACAGTAAGGTTAATGTAACGTTACCGTAGGGTTAATGTAACGTTACTGTAAGGTTAATGTAACGTTACCGTAGGGTTATTAATGTAACGTTAGCGCAGGGTTAATGTAACATTACCGTAGGGTTAATGTAACGTTAGGGCAGGGTTAATGTAACGTTACCGTAGGGTTAATGTAACGTTACTGTAAGGTTAATGTAACGTTACCGTAGGGTTAATGTAACGTTACCGTAGGGTTATTAATGTAACATTACCGCAGGGTTAATGTAACGTTACAGTAGTGTTACTGTAGCTCAAGTGCCAATGAGGTACAGTAACTTAACTGAGATTCCCTTTATCATGCCTTGAATTGACCTCCATCTTGGATTGACCTCCATCTTGGACTGAACTCTATCTTGTATTGTTCTCCATCTTGGAATAATCTCCATCTTGTATTGTTCTCCATCTTGGAATAACCTCCAACTTGGATTGACCTCCATCTTGGATTGACCGCCATCTTGGATTCACCTCCATCTTGGATTGTAAATAGGTTATGGAATGTGGATGGTTGGTAGTTGGAGTGACCTCCATCTTGGATTGTAAATAGGTGATGGAATGTGGATGGTTGGTAGTTGGATTGACCTCCATCTTGGATTGGCCGCCATCTTGGATTGACCTCCATCTTGGATTGTAAATAGGTGATGGAATGTGGATGGTTGGTAGTTGGAGTGACCTCCATCTTGGATTGTAAATAGGTGATGGAATGTGGATGGTTGGTAGGTGGAGTGATCTCCATCTTGGATTGTAAATAGGTGATGGAATGTGGATGGTTGGTAGTTGGAGTGACCTCCATCTTGGATTGTAAATAGGTGATGGAATGTGGATGGTTGTTAGTTGAAGTGACCTCCATCTTGGATTGTAAATAGGTGATGGAATGTGGATGGTTGTTAGTTGAAGTGACCTCCATCTTGGATTGTAAATAGGTTATGGAATGTGGATGGTTGGTAGTTGGGCTGACAGCAGCAAAGCAAGTCTAAAAGATAAATGTCATTATTTGGGGTGACGTGTGGTTTATAATTCAGTTTCTATCAGGTCACATCTAAATAAATCATGTGGATGCTATCAGAGAGGGCCCCACCCTCAGAGGGGGAGGTAGAAACCTGCTACATGGACCCAAACAAAGTTACAGACGAAGACAATGACTCTCATGTCACCATATTTGTTAATTGTGTGTGTGTGTGTGTGTGTGTGTGTGTGTGTGTGTGTGTGTGTGTGTGTGTGTGTGTGTGTGTGTGTGTGTGTGTGTGTGTGTGTGTGTGTGTGTGTGTGTGTGTGTGTGTGTGTGTGTGTGTGTGTGTGTGTGTGTGTGTGTGTGTACACAGCTAATGATGGTGATAATGATTGCATTTTTTATTTTATTTTTATTTCACCTTTATTTAACCAGGTAGGCAAGTTGAGAACAAGTTCTCATTTACAACTGCGACTTGGCCAAGATAAAGCAAAGCAGTGAGACACAATCAACACCACAGAGTTACACATGGAGTAAACAAATGTACAGTCAATAATACAGTAGAAAAGTCTAAATACAGTGTATGCAAATGGCGTGAGGAGGTGAGGCAATAAATAGGCCATGGTAGCGAAGCAATTACATGTAATTACATGTATTGATAATAACAACGACCTCATTTTGCCGGTGTGTGTGTGTAGCAGGTTTCTACCTTACTATCCCATGCAGGAAGTGGGAGTCCTCCTTTGGGAGGACCATTGTTTACGCTCTGTGACTAAACCTTTCTGGGCCCAGACCTAATGGCAGGGTTTCCATCAACACACGCCAAGGCTTCACATTCCTACTGCAACCAAGTCATTTTCACCACCGGATTCACTCAGCCCTGTTGTGCTACTGCTGAGAGGGATGGGATGACCGAGGCCGAAGAGAAGGAGAGAGAAGGAGGAAGGGATATATACACTATATATATATACTGTATGTAGAGTACCAGTCAAAAGTTTGGACACACCTACTCATTCAAGGGTTTTTCTTGATTTTTACTATTTTCTACGTTGTAGACTAATAGTGAAGACATCACAACTATGAAATAGCACATATGGAATCATGTAGTAACCAAAAAAGTATCAAACAACTATATACAAAAAATATATATATATATATTATATTTGAGATTCTTCAAAAATGCCACCCTTTGCCTTGATGACAGGTTTGCACACTCTTGGCATTCTGTCAACCTGCTTCATGGGCTAGTCACCTGGAATGTATTTCAATTAACAGGTGTGCCTTCTTAAAAGTTTATTTGTGGAATTTATTTTCTTCTTAATGCATTTGAGGCAATCAAATGTGTTGTGACAAGGTAGGGGTGGTGTACAAAAGATATCCCTATTTGGTAAAAGACCAAGTCCATATTATGGCATGGACAGCTCAAAAAAGCAAAGAGAGTCAGTCAATCCAGAAAATCAAATCAAATCAAATATATTTATATAGCCCTTCTTACATCAGCTGATATATCAAAGTGCTGTACAGAAACGCAGCCTAAAACCCCAAACAGCAAGCAATGCAGGTGTAGAAGCATGGTGGCTAGGAAAAACTCCCTAGAAAGGTCAAAACCTAGGAAGAAACCTAGAGAGGAACCAGGCTATGAGGGGTGGCCAGTCCTCTTCTGGCTGTGATGGGTGGAGATTATAACAGAACATGGCCAAGATGTTCAAATGTTCATAATTGACCAGCATGGTCAAATAATAATAATCACAGTAGTTGTCGAAGGTGCAACAAGTCAGCACCTCAGGAGTAAATGTCAGTTGGCTTTTCATAGCCAATCATTGAGAGTATCTGTCAAGAACTTTGAACGTTTCTTCAAGTGCAGTTGCAAAAACCACTGAGCACTATGATGAAACTGGCTCTCATGAACACCAACACAGGAAAGGAAGACCGAAGTTACCTCTGCTGCAGAGGAGAAGTTCATTAGAGTTACCAGCCTCAGAAATTGCATCCCAAAAGAATGCTTCACAGAGTTCAAGTAACAGACACATCTCAACATCAACTGTTCAGAGGAGACTACATGAATCAGGCATTCTTGGTCAAATTGCTGCAAAGAAACCACTACTAAAGGACACCAATAATAAGAAGAGACTTGCTTGGGCCAAGAAACATGAGCAACGGAATTTAGACCAGTGGAAATCTGTCCTTTGGTCTGGAGTCCAAATTTGAGGTGTTAATTCCAACAGCTGAGTTTTTGTGAGACGCAGAGTAGGTGAACGGATGATCTCCACATGTGTGGTTCCCACCGTGAAGCATAGAGGAGTAGGTGTGATGTGTGGGGGACACTGTCAGTGATTTATTTAGAATTCAAGGCACACTTAACCAGCATAGCTACCACAGCATTCTGCAGTGATACGCCATCCCGTCTGGTTTGGGCTCAGTGGGATTATCATTTGTTTTTCAACAGGACAATGACCCAACACACCTCCAGGCTGTGTAAGGGCTATTTGACCAAGAAGGAGAGTAATGGAGTGCTGCATCTGGCCTCCACAATCACCCGACATCAAACCAATTGAGATGGTACGGTATAAGTTGGACCGCAGAGTGAAGGAAAAGCAGCCCAACAAGTGGTCAGCACATGTGGGAACTCCTTCAAGATCGTTGGAAAGCCATTCCAGGTGAAGCTGATGGAGAGAATGCCAAGATTGTGCAAAGCTGTCATCAAGGCGAATGGTGGCTACTTTGAAGAATTTAAATATTATTTTTATTTTTATTTGTTTTGCACTTTTTTGGTTAATACGTGATTTATTTATTGTATGTGTTATTTCATAGTTTTGATGTCTTCACTATTATTCTACAATCAATCAAATAGGTGTTCAACAAGGGTTCTTCTAAGATCCTCAAAGTTCTTCAAAGAACCTTAGTGTTCTTGCCAATGAAAAATTCCCCCAAAAGGTTATTCCAAGAACTCCATAGGAGGTGGGGTTCATTGAGGAACCTCCTTAGTTGGTGGGGGTTCTTGCAGGAACCTAACTGCCCAACTGAAACATTAGGATTTGAATTTGAAAGGACAACAGGTGCAGGAACCTAACTGCCCAACTGAAAATGTAGGAGTTGAATTTGAAAGGACAACAGGTGCAGGAACCTAACTGCCCAACTGAATCATTAGGAGTTGAATTTGAAAGGACAACAGGTGCAGGAACCTAACTGCCCAACTGAATCATTAGGAGTTGAATTTGAAAGGACAACAGGTGCAGGAACCTAACTGCCCAACTGAATCATTAGGAGTTGAATTTGAAAGGACAACAGGTGCAGGAACCTAACTGCCCAACTGAATCATTAGGAGTTGAATTTGAAAGGACAACAGGTGCAGGCACTCGACTGAAACATGTAAAGATCTCCACAGTTTAAGGAAAGGTTTGTCCCTTGTATGATCTAAATTGATATTGTTTTATGATGATCCCATCTATCTTTTCATATTTGTGCAAATCTTTCTTAAACAGAAAATGGACACAATTCAACCAAATCAATCGACAAAGAGGTAAGAATATTTTGGCCTGACTGTCTACTACAATATTTTGGTCATAGGAATATGTTGAAGGCTAGCTGTATTGGGTGCAGATGACTGAACACCTCACTATTGTGTCTGTGTCTGCAGGTAGACAGACGAGGAGACACATATAGGTATGTCAATAGGTACTGGTATATTATTATGCAGATCACATTTACCATCCTCCTCCCTGACCTCTTCAATGAACACCCCAGAGGCCTCTACATTATGGACAAGGTATGTGTATGTATCAAAACAGTTTTTTTCATTCACATTTACCACAAAAACCAAGGTATGAATATTGTTATATGCATGTTTTGTTAATCTGTGTAATTACAATTTTTGGGGGGATTCACAGAATTCAACCCTTCTATACGTCTGGAAACCTAATCGATCACCATGCACTGAAACATCATTCTGGCTATGGAAACGGAGAACATCAACACGTTAACATCGACACGTTAACATCGACACATCAACACATCAACACGTTAACATCAACACGTTAACATCAACACGTTAACATCAACACGTTAACATCAACACGCTAACATCTACACATCAACACGTTAACATCTACACATCGACACGTTAACATCAACACATTAACATCTACACATCAACACGTTAACATCAACACGCTATAACATCAACACGTTAACATCAACACGTTAACATCAACACGTTAACATCAACACATCAACACATCAACACGTTAACATCAACACGTTAACATCAACACGTTAACATCAACAGATCAACACGTTAACATCTACACATCGACACGTTAACATCAACACGTTAACATCTACACATCAACATGTTAACATCAACACGTTAACATCTACACATCAACACGTTAACATCAACACGGTACATCGGTACATCAACACGGTACATCAACACGGTACATCAACACGGTACATCAACACGGTACATCAACACGGTACATCGGTACATCAACACGGTACATCAACACGGTACATCGGTACATCAACACGGTACATCAACACGGTACATCAGCGTACATCATCACGGTACATCACACACGGTACATCAACACGGTACATCGGTACATCAACACGGTACATCAACACGGTACATCAACACGGTACATCAACACGGTACATCAACACGGTACATCAACACGGTACATCAACACGGTACATCAACACGGTACATCGGTACATCAACACGGTACATACACGGTACATCGACAGAGTAACATCAACACGGTAACATCAACACATGGACAGTTAACACGGTACATCGGTTAAGGCATCAACACGGTACATCTACATCAACACGGTACATCGACACGGGACATCGACACGGTACATCAACACGGTACATCAACACGGTATATCAACACGGTACATCAGCACGGTACATCGGTACATCAACACGGTATATCAACACGGTACATCGGTACATCAGCACGGTACATCAACACGGTACATCGGTACATCAGCACGGTACATCAACACGGTACATCAACACGGTACATCAACACGGTACATCAACACGGTACATCGGTACATCAACACGGTACATCAACACGGTACATCAACACGGTACATCAACACGGTACATCGACACGTACATCAGACACGGTACATCGACACGTACATCAGACACGGTACATACACGGTACATCAACACTAACATCAACACGTAACATCAACACCATCAACACGTTAAACATCAACACGGTTAACATCAGACATGTTACATCGACACGGTACATCGACACGGGACATCGACACGGTACATCAACACGGTACATCAACACGGTACATCGACCGGTACATCAACACATGGTACATCAACACGGTACATCAACACGGTACATCAACACATCACACGGTACATCAACACGGTACACGGTACATCACACGGTACATCAACACGGTACATCAACACGGTACATCAACACGGTACATCAACACATCAACACGGTACATCGGTACATCAACACGGTACATCGGTACATCAACACGGTACATCAACACGGTACATCAACACGGTACATCAACACGGTACATCAACACGGTACATCAACACGGTACATCGGTACATCAACACGGTACATCAACACGGTACATCAACACGGTACATCAACACGGTACATCAACACGGTACATCAACACGGTACATCAACACGGTACATCAACACGGATCAACACGGTACATCAACACGGTACATCAACACGGTACATCAACGGTACATCAACACGGTACATCGACACATCAACACGGTACATCAACACGGTACATCAACACGGTACATCGACACGGTACATCGGTACATCAACACGGTACATCAACACGGTACATCGGTACATCAACACGGTACATCAACACGGTAACATCAACACGGTACATCGACACGTTAACATCGACATCGGTACATCAACACGGTACATCAACACGGTACATCAACACGGTACATCAACACGATCAACACGGTACATCAACACGGTACATCAGCACGGTACATCGACACGGGACATCGACACGGTACATCAACACGGTACATCAACACGGTACATCAACACGGTACATCAACACGGTATCAACACGGTACATCGGTACATCAACACGGTATATCAACACGGTACATCAGCACGGTACATCAACACGGTACATCAACACGGTACATCAACACATCAACACGGTACATCAACACGGTACATCAACACGGTACATCAACACATCAACACGGTACATCAGTACATCGACACGTACATCAACACGGTACATCGACACGGTACATCAACACGGTACATCAACACGGTACATCAACACATCAACACGGTACATCAACACGGTACATCGGCACGTACATCGACACGGTTAACATCGGTACATCAACACGTTAACATCGACACGTTAACATCAACACGTTAACATCAACACATCGACACGTTAACATCAACACATCAACACGTTAACATCGACACGTTAACATCAACACATCAACACGTTAACATCAACACGTTAACATCAACACATCAACACGTTAACATCGACACGTTAACATCAACACGTTAACATCAACACATCAACACGTTAACATCGACACGTTAACATCGACACGTTAACATCGACACGTTAACATCGACACGTTAACATCGACACGTTAACATCGACACGTTAACATCAACACATTAACATCAACACGTTAACATCAACACGTTAACATCAACACATCGACACGTTAACATCAACACGTTAACATCAACACGTTAACATCAACACGTTAACATCAACACATCAACACGTTAACATCAACACGTTAACATCGACACGTTAACATCAACACGTTAACATCTACACATCAACACGTTAACATCTACACATCGACAAGTTAACATCAACACGTTAACATCAACACGTTAACATCAACACGGCAGAGGATACATCCACTGGATTTGGGGCTCTGCTGAAATTTTACCTGATATTTAGATTTTTTTTAAAATAATAAACATTGACAACTAAAACATTGTGTTACTGTTGTTGTTGTTATTCGTGTTATTATTATTAATAATAAAAAATTAACTCCAAACGTTTATTCAAAAGGTTCTTTGAGGTTACTTCAAAAGGGGTTCTTTAAAGATGTCATGCCCTGGCCTTAGTATTCTTTTTTTTCTTTATGTTTTTTAGTTTGGTCAGGGTGTGACATGGGGAATGTATGTGTTTTTGGATTGTCTAGGGGTTTGTATGTTAAATGGGTCAGTGTCTTGTCTAGGTGTTTGTATGTCTATGGCTGCCTAGATTGGTTCTCAATTAGAGGCAGCTGTGGTTCATTGTCTCTGATTGAGAGCCATATTTAAGGCAGTCATAGGCATTGGGTTTTGTGGGTAATTGTCTATGTAGAACGTTTGTAGCTTTTGTATTGCACTTACGTTTGTAGCTTCACGGTCGTTTGTTGTTTTGTTTCGTTTTGTTATAAGTGTTCGTTTCGTGTGTCACTCGTCTCAAATAAAAGAGATGGGTGGGTAGTTTGTGTTATGTGTTTCTATGTTGGGTTGAATGTGTTGCCTGATATGGTTCTCAATTAGAGGCAGGTGTTTGACGTTTCCTCTGATTGAGAACCATATTAAGGTAGGCTGTTCTCACTGTTTGTTTGTGGGTGATTGTTCCTGTGTCTGTGTCTGTTGCACCACACGGGACTGTTTCGTTTGTTCGTTCATTTGGCTGGTCTTTCCTGTTCGTGCGTTCTTCGTGTCTCTATGTAAGTGTTCAAGTTCAGGTCTGTCTACGTCGTTTGTTGTTTTGTAGTTTGTGTAAGAGTTTTCGTGTTTCGTCTTGTTTAAATAAATATTCCATTATGTCTGCATACAACGCTGCGTTTTGGCCCGACCCTTACTCCTCCTCCTCATCCGAGGTGGAGGCATTAGACAGCCGTTACACAGATGAACCTGTAGCCATGTTGCTTCAACAGTATTTAACATGAGATCCTCTCTAATCTTTACAGGAATGTGGTTCTGAATATAAACAGCAACACTTCGACCACTGGCATTTCTGTCTTTTCTGTAAATTTTATAAACTTGTATTGCCGTGTCTGTCCTGGTTGCTTTATATGGTCCCTTGATGAGGTAGCCCTGCCTGCGACTTCAAAGTTAGTCTTGGCACCTTTGGTTGACTGCTCAAGACATTGCCGTCTCCCATGGGAGACCTGGGTTCTTATCCTGCCTTTTACAAAAGCACACATGTAAAACTTACAAAACCACATGTGAAATGTTGGGAAACCACAAGTGAGTGGAAGATACAACTGACAGAGAGAGATACAGAGAGAGGCGTTAAATAGACAACAGACAGAGAGAGAGAGATACAGAGAGAGGCGTTAAATAGACAACAGACAGAGAGAGAGAGATGCAGAGAGAGGAGTGGAATAGACAACAGACAGAGAGAGAGATAAAGAAAGAGGAGTGGAAAAGATAACAGACAGAGTGAGAGATACAGAGAGAGGAGTGGAAGAGACAACAGACAGAGAGAGGAGTGGAAGAGACAACAGACGGAGAGAGAATGATAAAGAGATGGAGGGGGTGAAAGAGACAACAGACGGAGAGAGAATGATAAAGAGATGGAGGGGTGAAAGAAAAGAGAGATAGGGAAGAGACACAGTGAGGTTAATAACAGACAGGGAGAGAAGGAGGGAGAGAAAGAGAGAGAGGGACGTAACGGAAGCTCCCATTGTGAATTCCCAGAGTAGGACACGTATGGCTGAGCTGGACTGACTCACACAGCCTGGATCTATGTGGGGTGAGGGGTTCCTGCACGTCCAGCTGGAGAGAGAGAGAGAGAGAGAGAGAGAGAGAGAGATGGAAGGAAGGATGGATGGATGGATGGATGGATAGAGACAGAGCGAGAGGGAGAGAGCGATGGATGGATGGATGGATGGATGGATGGATGGATGGATGGATGGATGGATGGATGGATGGATGGAGGGAGGGAGGGAGGGAGGGAGGGAGGGAGGGAGGGAGGGAGGGTCAGAGGGATAGAGACAGAGAGAGAGAGAGATTGATGGATGGATGGATGGATGGATGGAGGGATAGAGACAGAAAGAGAGAGAGAGGGAGAGAGAGAGAGAGAGAGAGAGAGAGAGAGAGAGAGAGAGAGAGAGAGAGAGAGAGAGAGAGAGAGAGAGAGAGAGAGAGAGAGAGAGAGAAAGAAAGAGAGAGAGACAGAGAGAGAGAGAGAGAGAGAGAGAGAGAGAGAGAGAGAGAGAGAGAGAGAGAGAGAGAGAGAGATGGATGGATGGAGCGAGGGAGAGAGAGAGCCAGGCCTCTGGATGCTGACAGGTGTAGCCTCCTCTACTCCAGCTGGGACATCACAGCTGACCTGGATACATTCCTAAGTCCCTCCCAACAACACATGCTCCTGTTCTCAGGGTTTTACACACACACACACACACACACACACACACACACACACACACACACACACACACACACACACACACACACACACACACACACACACACACACACACACACACACACATGCAAAGCACTGGGATGTTGCACCGTGTCTACTATTCAACATGACAACCTGCGTTTCATAGCTGATTTAACTGATATTGAGGAAGAAATTGTAATTCTGTGTATGGCTATTGTTACAATACTTTCCCATAATTAATATGTTTCATTCTCTATCCCATCTATCCAGTCTTATTCATTTAATTTTTCAGATAAGGTTTATTCATTATCTTTCCCTTGGGTTTTAATTGAAGCCAAAATAATGCCTTCCCACTGGGCATAAAAATTGTTGAATCAACGTCGTTTTTCCCACGTCATTTCAACCCAACAAAATTGAATGTGATGATGTTGAAAACTGAACGTGGAAAACTGATTGGATTTGCAACAAGTCATGAACGTAAAGGGATTTTATTAAAAAAAAACATTTACCCAACTTTTAACCTAAATCCAATAACATGGTGACATATTTTATTGATTTCAAGTTGATTTCACATGAGTTAACAAAATGAACCAAATGTATATTAACAGTAGACGTTGAACGTTAATGTCTGTTCCCAGCGGGCTGTGTAAGATATGCAGTCAATTATTTTCTATATACAATATTAAAAATGTATGTGGTCACCCCTTCAAATGAGTGGATTCAGCTATTGCAGCCTCACTCATTGCTGACAGGTGTACAAAATCGAGCACAGAGCCATGCAATCTCCATAGACAAACATTAGCAGCAGAATAGCATTACTAAAGAGCTCAGTGACTTTCAACGTGGCACCATCATAGGATGCCACCTTTCCAACAAGTCAGTTCGTCAAATTTCTACCCTGATAGAGCTGCCCCGGTCAACAGTAAGTGCTGCTATTGTGAAGTGGAAACGTCTAGGAGCAACAACGGCTCAGCTGCAAAGTGGTAGGCCACACAAGCTCACAGAACGGGACCGCCGAGTGCTGAAGCGCGTAGCGTGTAAAAATCATCTGTCCTCGGTTCCAACACTCACTACCGAGTCCCAAACTGCCTATGAATGCAATGTCAGCACAATAACTGTTTGTCAGGAACTTCATGAAATGGGTTTCCATGGCTGAGCAGCCGCACACAAGCCTAAGATCACCATGTGCAATGCCAAGCGTCGGCTGGAGTGGTGTAAAGCTCGTCGCCATTGGACTCTGGAGCAATGGAAACTCGCTCCCTGGATTGATGAATCACGCTTCCCCATGTTCTATCCCGACGAACAAATTTGGGTTTGGTGGATGCCAGGAGAACGCTACTAGCCCGAATGCACAGTGCCAACTGTAAAGTTTGGTGGAGGAGGAATAATAGTCTGTGGCTGTTTTTCATGGTTTGGGCTAGGCAGGTGTCCACATACTTTTGGTCATGTTGTGTACCTTCAACAGTAAATTCAGCATATGACATTTTATTAATTAACTATGTTCCTTGATCGAACTATGTACCTCAAACTAACTATGTACCCTGAATTAACTATGTACCCTGATCTAACCATGTACCCTGAACTAACCATGTACCCTAAACTAATCATGCACCCTAAACTAATCATGTGCCCTGAACTAACCATGTACCCTAAACTAACTATGTGCCCCGAACTAACCATGTACCCTGAACTAACCATGTGCCCTGAACTAACCATAGGCCCTGAACTAACCATGTACCCTGAACTAACCATGTGCCCTGAACTAACCATGTACCCTGAACTAACCATGCACCCTGAACTAACCATGTGCCCTGAACTAACCATGTACCCTGAACTAACCATGTACCCTGAACTAACCATGTACCCTGAACTAACCATGCACCCTGAACTAACCATGTGCCCTGAACTAACCATGTACCCTGAACTAACCATGTACCCTGAACTAACCATGTACCCTGAACTAACCATGTGCCCTGAACTAACCATGTACCCTGAACTAACCATGCGCCCTGAACTAACCATGTGCCCTGAACTAACCATGTACCCTGAACTAACCATGTACCCTGAACTAACCATGTGCCCTGAACTAACCATGTACCCTGAACTAACCATGTACCCTGAACTAACCATGTACACTGAACTAACCATGTGCCCTGAACTAACCATGTACCCTGAACTAACCATGTACCCTGAACTAACCATGTACCCTGAACTAACCATGCGCCCTGAACTAACCATGTACCCTGAACTAACCATGTACCCTGAACTAACCATGCGCCCTGAACTAACCATGTGCCCTGAACTAATTGCATTCACCTCACAAGTCCATGTAATAAGGCAACACTTGACACCTCCTTGATTGGTAAATGTATGTTTTGACCTCGAATGATAAGGACAGAAAATGAAATAGCTTGTTCCCTGAGACAGTATAAAGGCTTGATTAAATTCCTATGAAATAAACAACGCTACATTAAATCCAATGTTAAATCCTATGAACGAGAATGTCTTAATTTGTTTACAGTGAACGAATTAGCGATAGCAGAAAACGTGTACTCATGAAGACTAGTGCATTTACAGTATGAAATAATCAACAACAAAAAACGTTATAGTGCAATCAGTAACAGTAGCTAGGTTCCCATCCAATTGGCGACAGAATTTTATGCAAATACTCTAAAGTGTGCTTATAAAAAATATGTGCATTTTGCCACCAGGAGTATTTCCATCAAACAGATTTTTTTTTAGATAAAATGCTGTGCGTGATGACGTAACACACGTTAAAGCACTTTTGCACTCAAGTTTTAACGTAGCCTACCGAATAAAAAAGATATAAGTTTAATTGTGTTTCCGTTGCATTTTCAACTCTGTGACTCTCCACGCTCTACACACACGTACATATGGATTTTGTGTTGTAGATATGTGATAGTAGAGTAGTGGCCTGAGGGAAACACAATGTGTTGTGAAAAGTCTTATGAAAGGTAATGTCAGGTAATATTTTTTAAATTGTATATAAATTCCTTAATGTTGTTGGACCCCAGGAAGAGTAGCTACTGCCTTGGTAGCAGCTAACGAGGATCCTTAATAATAAATACAAAATACCCTTGATATTTAATGGAAATTTGCATGAAGCTCACAACCGTGCACATAACAACCATAAATGATGAAGTTATGAAGTTTATCATAACTTAATCCATCTGGCAATAAACAAAACAACATCCCACATTGTTCAGCATATTCTGTTTTGTCGACATAAACCACGTTTCCATCCACAGTTTTTAATGCGATGGAAACATTAAGTTTTGGTACAATTTTATAAATGGCTACAGTATCTTCAACCTAGCCTTACGTCGCTAGGTGGCTACAGTATCTTCAACCTAGCCTTAGGTCGCTAGGTGGCTACACTATCTTCAACCTAGCCTTAGGTCGCTAGGTGGCTACAGTATCTTCAACCTAGCCTTAGGTCGCTAGGTGGCTACAGTATTTTCAACCTAGCCTTAGGTCGCTAGGTGGCTACAGTATCTTCAACCTAGCCTTAGGTCGCTAGGTGGCTACAGTACCTTCAACCTAGCCTTAGGTCGCTAGGTGGCTACAGTATCTTCAACCTAGCCTTAGGTCGCTAGGTGGCTACACTATCTTCAACCTAGCCTTAGGTCGCTAGGTGGCTACAGTATCTTCAACCTAGCCTTAGGTCGCTAGGTGGCTACAGTATCTTCAACCTAGCCTTAGGTCGCTAGGTGGCTACAGTATCTTCAATCTAGCCTTAGGTCGCTAGGTGGCTACAGTATCTTCAACCTAGCCTTTGGTCGCTAGGTGGCTACAGTATTTTCAACCTAGCCTTAGGTCGCTAGGTGGCTACAGTATTTTCAACCTAGCCTTCACTTATGAATGCTTGGTTGTTTTGATGACCCAACTGCCGGGAAACACTTAGTCGGGTTGTTTTCTTTAAAAAAGAGCCAGGTTTGGTTGCTGATGCTGGGTTACGACTAAAGCCATGCCCCTCAGAAGATTGGAGGGGCATGGCTTTCAGATAGTTCTTTTTGGACACCTGTGAGAGTAAATGTCATCCCTGTTAATCGGTTCTGTTGTATTGTCATCACATGTTAAGGTTGAGCACTGACAGTTTTGTAGCTTCAGTGAGGCTTAAAGAGGTGTACAAGTCCCTCAAGGGCCTATGCAAATCCCAAAGTTGGAACAGTTAACACTTTGTTACAATATGTAATCAGCAATGTTAATATTATATTAGAATATGTAATATTTAAAAAATATTAATATAAAGTTGACAGTTGTAGTGTAGAAACTTAATATAATGAACAGGAATGACATTTTCTCTCACGGGTGGCCAAAAATAACTATTTGAAAGCCACACCTCCAATAAGCCACACCTCCAATTCTGTTATAATCTCCACCCGGCACAGCCAGAAGAGGACTGGCCACCCCTGATAGCCTGGTTCCTCTCTAGGTTTCTTCCTAGGTTTTGGCCTTTCTAGGGAGTTTTTCCTAGCCACCGTGCTTCTACACATGCATTGCTTGCTGTTTGGGGTTTTAGGCTGGGTTTCTGTACAGCACGTTGATACGTCAGCTGATATAAGAAGGGCTTTATAAATACATTTGATTTGAATAAGCCACGCCTCCAATCGACTGAAAGGTTCAAAATTGAACACTTCCTATCACAAAAAGGTTCCTGTTTTAACCTTTACACAAGCAGCCCAGTAACAGTGTACTGTAAAAGCGCCAGTCTCTGAAGCTTTTGCGAAAAGATATGTGTCATGTCACACGGGCTCCTCGAGGAACCTTTTTGACCTGGAAAAGTTACCCCATTTGGCAATCTTTTGAACCCCAAAAGGTTATTTGAGGCTCATTTACTTCTAAGAGTGTACACTACAATCATGCAAACATACACACTGGATTAATTTCAGCAGTCCTCAGTCCTCAGCTGAACCCCAAGGCCTGTCCACAAGTCTCCTACTACCGTGGCCAGGGGAGGTTGTCTTTATCTGGGCTACAGGACTGTCCGTCCCTCCCTCCGTTCCCCCAGCCTTTGGCTCATGTTTTGGGGGCAGATGCCATGCCAGTCCCCAGTGTGACTTTGGGGCCAAACCTATAACTCTTTCAAGCTTAAGGGAGATGCTTTGCTTTAAGCAGGAAGTCCCTGTCCCTCCTGCCTCACCGTGTGATGACCACACACAACAGATGGAGGTGTGTGTGTGTGTGTTTGTGTCCAGGGCCCTGGTCCAAAATAAAGCATTTGGTGGACTCCTGGCAGACATTTAGGAAAGAGAAACACAACAATCTGTTTTTAGGATACAAGTAGGTACAGTAGAACTTTCATTCAGCTATACATGCCATTCATTTTTATGTCGTCCATTTTTGTTTCCAAACGCCCTTTTTTTACTTGTTCGCAGAAGAT
Organism: Salvelinus fontinalis; assembly: GCF_029448725.1. Lineage (NCBI taxonomy): Eukaryota > Metazoa > Chordata > Actinopteri > Salmoniformes > Salmonidae > Salvelinus > Salvelinus fontinalis. The sequence continues at coordinate 47,052,159 of NC_074676.1, read as the reverse complement.
TATTTATTTATTCTTCATTGTGATGAACTCGTATCCTCTGGATCAGAATGTCTAACATATAGAATGTTAACTGTTAATGTCGATTCATTGTCGATTTTCGAGAAGAAGAAAAAAATCCACGGGGATCAATGTTTTTCTGCTGCAGTGTACAATGAAACTGAAAAATTATTTCTCAACAGTATGTTTTCAGGTGGATACAAAAAAAAAGACGGAAAATAAATTAAATTCTCTGTATAACTTTAAATAGCAGCAGTGCTTGAAGTGGAATTAAATAGGTGAGGGTGTAACAGTATAACTTTAGACCGTCCCCGCGCACCACCGCTAACTAGCTAGCCATTTCACATCCGTTACACGGATGCTGTCTTTAGCTGCAGGTACTCATTCTAGTACCCATTTTACAGTACGGTCATATTCTAGAGCCAGTATTCTACAGACCTCACCAGCTTGTCGTCCTCTATGGCGAAAATGAATGGTGAAAGAATAGGATTTTGGGATAAACGTTTTTTTTTTAAATAAGGTTAACACAGGCTTAGGAGATCTTATACGTTTTGTTCTATGAGATAACATCAGTCAGTTAACATGACCTTTATGAATTAACAAGCCTTTATGTGCTTTTTTAAATTTACATAAATTCACAAAAAGTGACGTTTGCTGATGAAGAGTTAGTGCCTACAAAAAGATGCCATTACTACTTCTCATGACAGGTGTATGAGGTGTACTAGGTGTACTATAGATCGCATCAGTTTGAATTTCAATAGCTCTCAGGCCTACACAAGTATTGAGAAAATAACACACACTTTCATTTTGCCGAGAACAGGTGCTTTCAGAGTAGTCTGAAACTCTTAGATGAGCATTAAAACCATCAAGGTTAACTGTACTCTCAAAAGCTTCTCTCTTCTCAGCCTATTATGCAAATGTTCCCGAAACGTCAGTCTAAATATAGGAGAAAGAACAAAGCGCAGATTAGCTCACTCTGTGATCTTCCGGTAAGACTGTTTTTCTCTGATCTCTCTCTGAGTGGCATTGGTTTTGTCTCCACACCTGCATGCTGGCAGTTGGATGCTGTTTGTGGGTGTGTTTTCCAAACTGAGATGTTGTTACATAGGAAACATGCTGGCAGTGCGTTGATGTTGTTATTCAAACTGAGATGTTGTTACAAAGGAAACAAAGAGTAAAAAAAATATAATAATTTGCATGTGGAGGTTGGGATAATAAAAGACTAGAACTAGTTCAAATCAAATCACGTTTTATTAGTCACGTGTACCGAATACAACCTTACAGTGAAATGCTTACTTACGAGCCCCTAACCAACAATGCAGTTTTAAAAAATAAGGATAAGAATAAGAAATAAAAGTAACAAGTAATTAAAGAGCAGCCGTAAAATAACAATAGCAAGACTATATACTATATTCTTGTACAGAGTCAATGTGCGGGGGCACCGGTTAGTTGATGTAATATGTACATATAGGTAGAGTTATTAAAGTGACTATGCATAGATGATAACAACAGAGAGTAGCAGCGGTGTAAAAGAGGGGGTGGCAATGCAAATAGTCTGGGTAGCCATTTGATTAGCTGTTCAGGAGTCTATTGGCTTGGTGGATGAAGCTGTTTAGAAGCCTCTTGGAACTAGACTTGGCGCTCCGGTACCGCTTGCCGTGCGGTAGCAGAAAGAACAGTCTATGACAAGGGTGGCTGGACAATTTGACAATTTTTAGGGCCTTCCTCTGACACCGCCTGGTATGGAGGTCCTGGATGGCAGGAAGCTTGGCCCCAGTGATGTACTGGGCCGTTCGCACTATCCTCTGTAGTGCCTTGTGGTCGGAGGCCGGGCAGTCGGCATACCAGGCAGTGATGCAACCAGTTAGGATGCTCTCGATTGTACAGCTGTAGAACCTTTTGAGGATCTGAGGACCCATGCCAAATATTTTCAGTCTCCTGAGGGGGAGTAGGTTTTGTCGTGCCCTCTTCATAACTGACTTGGTGTGCTTGGATCATGTTATTTTGTTGGTGATGTGGACACCAAGGAACTTGAAGCTCTCAACCTGCTCCACTGCAGCCCTGTCGATGAGAATGTGGGCGTAATTGGTCCTCTTTATCCTGTAGTCCACAATCATCTCCTCTGTCTTGATCACATTGAGGGAGAGGTTGTTGTCCTGTTGTCCACATGGCAAGGTCTCTGACCTCCTCCCTATAGGCTGTCTCGTTGTTGTCGGTGATCAGGCCGACCACTGTTGTGTCATTTGCAAACTTAATGATGGTGTTGGAGTCAGGCCTGGCCGTGCAGTCATGAGTGAACAGGGACTACAGGATGGGACTGAGCACGCACCCCTGAGGGGCACCGGTGTTGAGGATCAGCGTGGCAGATGTGTTGTTACCTACCCTTACCACCTGGGGGCAGCTCCTCAGAAAATCCAGGATCCAGTTGCAGAGGGAGGTGTTTTGTCCCAGGGTCCTCAGCTTTTTGATGAGCTTTGAGGTCACCATGGTGTTGAACACTGAGCTGTAGTCAATGAATAGCATTCTCACATAGGTGTTCCTTTTGTCCAGGTGGGAAAGGGCAGTGTGGAGTGCAATAGAGATTGCATCATCTGTGGATCTGTTGGGGCGCTATGCAAATTGGAGTGGGTCTAGGGTTTCTGGGATAATGGTGTTGATGTAAGCCATTACCAGCCTTTCAAAGCACTTCATGGCTACAGACGTGAGTGCTACGGGTCGGTTGTCATCTAGGTAGTTTACCTTTGTGTTCTTGGGCACAGGCATTATGGTGGTATGCATAAAACATGCTGGTATTACAGACTCGGACAGGGAGAGGTTGAAAATGTCAGTGAAGACACTTGCCAGTTGGTCAGCGCATGCTCGCAGTACACATCTTGGTAATCCGTCAGGCCCTGCGCCCTTGTGAATGTTGACCTGTTTAAACGTCTTACTCACATCAGCAATGGAGAGCGTGATCACAGCTGGTGCTCTCATGCATGTTTCAGTGTTATTTTCATCGAAGTGAGCATAGAAGTAGTTTAGCTTGTCTGGTAGGCTCGTGTCACTGGGCAGCTCTCGGCTGTGCTTCCCTTTGTAGTCTGTAATGGTTTGCAAGCCTTTCCACATCCTTAGAGCGTCAGAGCCGGTGTAGTACGATTCGATCTTAGTCCTGTATTGATGCTTTGCCTGTTTGATGGTTCGTCGGAGGGCATAGTGGGATTTCTTATAAGCTTCCGGGTTAGAGTCCCACTCCTTGAAAGCGGCAGCTCTAGCCTTTAGCTCAGTGCGGATTTTGCCTGTAATCCATGGTTTCTGGTTAGGGTAACTGAAGGGAATGACGTCATCGATGAGCTTATTGATGAAGCCAATGACTGATGTTGTGTACTCCTCTAAGCGATCGGAAGAATCTCTGAACATATTCCAGTCTGTGCTTGCCCAACAGTCCTGTAGCTTAGCATCTGCTTCATCTGACCACTTTTTTATTGATCTAGTCACTGGTTCTTCCTGCTTAAGTTTTTCCTTGTGAGCAGGAATCAGGAGGATAGAATTATGGTCGCATTTGCAAAATGGAGGGCGAGGGAGAGCTTTGTATGCACCTCTGGGTGTGGAGTAAAGCTGGTCCAGAGTTTTATTTCCTCTGGTTGCACTGATAAAAATTTGGTAAAACGGATTTAAGCTTCCCTGCTTTAAAGTCCCCGGCTACAAGGAGCGCCGCCTCTGGGGGAGCGTTTTCTTGTTTGCTTATGCGGAATACAGCTTATTCAATGCTGTCTTAGTGCCAGCCCCTGACTGTGGTAGTATGTAAACAGCTACGAAAAATACAGATGAAAACTCTCTAGGTAGATAGTGTGGTCTACAGCTTATCATGAGATAATCATCTTCCTCAGATATCGTGCACCAGCTGTTATTTACAAAAATGCATAGTCCGCCGTCCCTTGTCTTACCAGACGTGGCTGTTCTATCCTGCCGGCACAGCGTGTAACCAGCCAGCTGTGTGTTGATAGTGTCGTCGTTCAGCCACGACTCCGTGAAGCATAAGATATTACAGTTTTGAATGTCCAGTTGGCAAATCTTCTGTGTAGGTCATTTTATTGTCCAAAGATTGCACATTTGCTAGCAGAATGGAAGAAAGTGGGGGTTTCTTTGATCGCCTATGAATTCTCAGAAGGCCGCCCGCCCTCTGGCCCCTATTACTCTGCCTCCTCTTCACGAAAATGATGGGGATCTGAGCCTGTTCCTTGGAAAGCAGCATATTATTCAGGTCGGGCTCGTCAGACTCGTGAAAGGAAAAATAGGATTTTGCCGGTCCATGGTGAGTAAACTCAGTCCTGATGTCCAGAAGTTATTTTAGGTTATAAGAGACGGTAGCGGCAACATTATGTACACAATTAGTAAAAAAAAAAAAAATACAAACAAGGCAAAAATAATTAACAAAAAAACACAATCTGTTGGGGGCACGTAAAAAGTCTGCCTTCTTCTCCGGCGCCATTTTGTTCTTGTACATTATGTATACATTATGACTGTACATTATGACCAAATTATGACTGTACATGATGACTGTACATTATGACTACATAACGACTGTACATTATGACTACATTATGACTGTACATTATGACTGCATAACGACTACATTATGACTACATTATGACTGTACATTATGACTACATTATGACTGTACTTTATGACTACCTTATGACTGTACATTATGACTACATTATGACTGTACATTATGACTACATTATGACTACATTATGACTACATTATGACTGTACATTATGACTGTACATTATGACTACATTATGACTGTACTTTATGACTATTCATTATGACTGTACATTATGACTATTCATTATGACTGTACATTATGACTATTCATTATGACTGTACATTATGACTATTCATTATGACTATTCATTATGACTGTACATTATGACTGTACATTATGACTATTCATTATGACTGTACATTATGACTGTACATTATGACTGTACATTATGACTGTACATTATGACTGTACATTATGACTGTACTTTATGACTGTACATTATGACTATTCATTATGACTGTACATTATGACTATTCATTATGACTATTCATTATGACTGTACATTATGACTATTCATTATGACTGTACATTATGACTATTCATTATGACTATTCATTATGACTGTACATTATGACTATTCATTATGACTGTACATTATGACTATTCATTATGACTGTACATTATGACTGTACATTATGACTATTCATTATGACTGTACATTATGACTACATTATGACTGTACATTATGACTGTACATTATGACTGTACATTATGACTGTACATTATGACTACATTATGACTGTACATTATGACTGTACATTATGACTATTCATTATGACTGTACATTATGACTATTCATTATGACTGTACATTATGACTATTCATTATGACTGTACATTATGAATACATGATTCTTGTACATTGTGAATACATTAGGACTGTACATTATGGCTACTTTATTCATGTACATTATGACTACCTTATGACTGTACATGATGAATGTACATTATCACTACATTACGACTGTACATTATGACTATTCATTATGACTGTACATGATGAATACCTTATTACTGTACACTATAACTGCATTACGACTATATTCATTATGACTGTACATTATGACTGTACATTATGACTGTACATTATGGCTACTTTAACTACTGAAAGAGCTGCTTCCTGTGCTTGGCCCTCCTATGTTGAACATAATAAACGACTCTCTATCCACCGGATGTGTACCAAACTCACTAAAGTGGCAGTAATAAAGCCTCTCTTGAAAAAGCAAAACCTTGACCAAGAAAATATAAAAAACTATCGGCCTATATCGAATCTTCCATTCCTATCAAAAATGTTTGAAAAAGCTGTTGCGCAGCAACTCACTGCCTCCCTGAAGACAAACAATGTATATGAAACAATGTATATGAAACGCTTCAGTCTGGTTCTAGACCCCATCTTAGCACTGAGACTGCACTTGTGAAGGTGGTAAATGACCTTTTAATGGCATCAGACCGAGGCTCTGCATCTGTCCTCGTGCTCCTAGACCTTAGTACTGCTTTTGTTACCATAGATCACCCCATTCTTTTGGAGAGATTGGAAACCCAAATTGGTCTACACGGATCAAGTTCTGGCCTGGTTTAGATCTTATCTGTTGGAAAGATATCAGTTTGTCTCTGTGGATGGTTTGTCCTCTGATAAATCAACTGTAAATTTTGGTGTTCCTCAAGGTTCCGTTTTAGGACCACTATTGTTTTCACTATATATTTTACCTCTTGGGGATGTCATTCGGAAACATAATGTGAACTTTCACTGCTATGCAGATGACACACAGCTGTACATTTCGATGAAACATGGTGAAGCCCCAAAATTGCCCTTGCTGGAAGCTTGTGTTTCAGACATAAGGAAGTGGATGACTGCAAATGTTCTACTTTTAAACTCGGACAAAACAGAGATGCTTGTTTTAGGTCCCAAGAAACAAAGAGATCTTCTGTTGAATCTGAGAATTAATCTTGATCGTCTCAAATAAAACTGTGAAGGACCTCGATCTCTCTTTTGACAAACATATCAAGACTGTTTCAAGGACAGCTTTTTTCCATCTACGTAACATTGCAAAAATCAGAAACTTTCTGTCCAAAAATGATGCAGAAAATTTTATGCATGCTTTTGTCACTTCTAGGTTAGACTACTGCAATGCTCTACTTCTGGCTACCTGGATAAAGCACTAACTAAACTTCAGTTAGTGCTAAACACGGCTGCTAGAATTTTGACTAGAACATAGAACATGATCATATTACTCCAGTGGTAGCCTCTCTACACTGGCTTTCTGTTTAGGCAAGGGCTGATTTCAAGGTTTTACTGCTAACCTACAAAGCATTACATGGGCTTGCACCTACCTATCTTTCCGATTTGGTCCTGCCGTACATACCTACACGTACGCTACGGTCACAAGACGCAGGCTTCCTAACTGTCCCTAGAATTTCTAAGCAAACAGCTGGAGGCAGGGCTTTCTCCTATAGAGCTCCACTTTTATGGAATGGTCTGCCTACCCATGTGAGAGACGCAGACTCGGTCTCAACTTTTAAGTCGTTATTGAAGACTCATCTCTTCAGTAGGTCCTATGATTGAGTGTAGTCTGGCCCAGGTGTGTGAAGGTGAACGGAAAGGTATTGGAGCAACGAACTGCCCTTGCTGTCTCTGCTGGTTTACCCCTCTATCCACTGGGATTCTCTGCGTCTAACCCTATCACAGGGGCCGAGTCACTGGCTTACTGGTGCTCTTCCATGCCGTCCCTGTGAGGGGTGCGTCACTTGAGTGGGTTGTCTCAGGATGGTAAGTTGATGGTTGAAGGTATCCCTCTAGTGGTGTGGGGGCTGTGCTTTGGCAAAGGGGGTGAGGTTATATCCTGCCTGTTTGGCCCTGTCCTAGGACGGGGCCACAGTGTCTCCCGACCCCTCCTGTCTCAGCCTCCAGTATTTATGCTGTAATAGTTTGTGTCGGGGGGCTAGGGTCAGTCTGCTTTGGCAAAGGAGGTGAGGTTATATCCTGCCTGTTTCGCCCTGTCCTAGGACGGGGCCACAGTGTCTCCCGACCCCTCCTGTCTCAGCCTCCAGTATTTATGCTGCAATAGTTTGTGTCGTGGGGCTAGGGTCAGTCTGTTATAGCTGGAGTATTTCTCCTGTCTTATCCGGTGTCCTGTGTGAATTTAAGTATGCTCTCGCTAATTCTTTCTTTCTCTCAGAGGACCTGAGCCCTAGGACCATGCCTCAGGACTACTTGGCCTGATGACTCCTTGCTGTCCCCAGTCCACCTGGCCGTGCTGCTGCTCCAGTTTCCACTGTTCTGCCTGCGGCTATGGAACCTTGACCTGTTCACCGGACGTGCTACCTGTCCCAGACCTGCTGTTTTCAACTCTCTAGAGACAGCAGGAGCGGTAGAGATACTCTGAAGGATCGGCTATGAAAAGCCAACTGACATTTACTCCTGAAGTGCTGACCTGTTGCACCCTCGACAACCACTGTGATTATTATTATTTGACCCTGCTGGTCATTTATGAACATTTGAACATCTTAGCCATGTTCTGTTATAATCTACACCTGGCACAGCCAGAAGAGGACTGGCCACCTCTCACAGGCTGGTTCCTCTCTAGGTTTCTTCCTAGGATCTGGCCTTTCTAAGGAGTTTTTCCTAGCCACCGTGCTTCTACACCTGCATTGCTTGCTGTTTGGGGTTTTAGGCTGGGTTTCTGTATAGCACTTTGTGACATCAGCTGATGTAAGTAGGGCTTTGCTACTTTTAGACTACATTATGACTGTTCATTATGACTGTACTTACAGAGGTACATTTTCTGAGATACAGTGATGTATGACCTATTTTTGCAGACGGAATTTTGCTTTCATAATGATGCTGTGTGTGTGTGTGTGTGTGTGTGTGTACCAGTTTTATACACTGCGATGATGAAGTGTGACAGGGCTTAAATCTCTAAAGGAAGTGCTATGCTGGTTTCTGGTAAATGCTTCTGTCGCACGCTCACTTCTAATACCGTTAGCGAGACCAGCATGACATGGCCAGTGGCTTTTCTGCTGATCCAAAACGGCAGGAAAGGAGAACCTTTCGTAACTCTGTGGGTGACAAATTCTGATTTTGAGAAAAGAGGACACGTGTTAGGTTATTTCACAATATGTGTCATTTTTCTGATTATCAGTCTTTCTCAACCACTGAGTCTTAGAAGGTTCCATTTTCTGATATTTTTTATACCGTTTCCATTGTGAAAATATACGGAAATAGTGCTATATAGAACCAAAAAGGGTTCAAGGGCTCGCTTAAGGCTTGATTATGGTAATCAAAATGTTCCTATGAATTTCTGCAGTGTTGCATGCCTGTAAAAGCTATGATCCTCCAACCAACCACTGAAATGTGTTTTCATTTTAGCCCACCACGACTGCTTGAGGGCAAAACACACACACACGTGATAATGCGTTAGCATATTTCTGCCAACTTGTCTGCGCATGCGGGACAAATAGAATTGGCAGTACGCGCCTCGGTGCTATCCCAATCAGAGGTAACTCGGTGCTATCCCAATCAGAGGCGCCTCGTAGCTATCCCAATCAGAGGAGCCTCGGTGCTATCCCAATCAGAGGCGCCTCGGTGCTATCCCAATCATAGGAGCCTCGGTGCTATCCCAATGAGAGGAGCCTCAGTGCTATCCCAAACAGAGGAGCCTCAGTGCTATCCCAATCAGAGGAGCCTCGGTGCTATCCCAACCAGAGGCGCCTCGTAGCTATCCCAACCAGAGGAGCCTCGGTGCTATCCCAATCATAGGAGCCTCGGTGTTATCTCAATCAGAGGAGCCTCGGTGCTATCCCAATCAGAGGTACCTCGTAGCTATCCCAATCATAGGAGCCTCGGTGCTATCCCAATCAGAGGAGCCTCAGTGCTATCCCAAACAGAGGAGCCTCGGTGCTATCCCAATCAGAGGAGCCTCGGTGCTATCCCAACCAGAGGCGCCTCGTAGCTATCCCAACCAGAGGAGCCTCGGTGCTATCCCAATCAGAGGAGCCTCGGTGCTATCTCAATCAGAGGAGTCTCAGTGCTATCCCAATCAGAGGAGCCTCGGTGCTATCTCAATCAGAGGAGCATCGGTGCTATCCCAATCATAGGAGCCTCGGTGCTATCCCAATCAGAGGAGTCTTGGTGCTATCCCCATCAGAGGCGCCTCGTAGCTATCCCAATCAGAGGAGTCTCAGTGCTATCCCAATCAGAGGCGCCTCGTAGCTATCCTAATCAGAGGAGCCTCGGTGCTATCCCCATCAGAGGCGCCTCGTAGCTATCCCCATCAGAGGAGTCTCAGTGCTATCCCAATCAGAGGAGCCTCGGTGCTATCCCCATCAGAGGCGCCTCGGTGCTATCCCCATCAGAGGCGCCTCGGTGCTATCCCAATCAGAGGAGCCTCGGTGCTATCCCAATCAGAAGAGCCTCGGTGCTATCCCAATCAGAGGAGCCTCGGTGCTATCCCAATCAGAGGAGCCCCGGTGCTATCCCAATCAGAGGAGCCTCGGTG